>NW_028238171.1:0-128825 GCF_015680905.1 Coptis chinensis
CATTTATTATGGTTGATTCTATTAGTGAAGAAAGTTTGGAGAGAAAATAGAAAAGAATTACCACGGCCTTAGTGGTTCGGCCTTGCATATCCTCAATAGATATATAAGAAATAACACAATTGCACATAATAGAAACTTCCTAACAACTTCTGGTTGGGGCGCTGCCAAACCCCCAATGGACCATCCATACATAGCATAAGATGCAATAGTTTAGCCCTATAGCCCTCGAGAGATGTTCCTTAGAACTCTAACATAAGTGGCGATGAATAAGAAATCAATGTAATAGCATATGGCAATGATTGTCTGGAAGATTAAACACAATTGTTAGTTTGTTGGAAGTTGTAGTGAATTTGGAGATATCGTGGAAACCGTGCAGTGCCAAACTGCCAAGTTTTAAGTGATTTAAACTGGCAGAAGCAACAATTTATCAAAGTCCACACTTCAATTAAAAACAAATCAAAGAAACCCACAAAAGTCTCTCTATATTTCTTCTCAAAATTCATAAACATCAACTTACTAGTGAACCTAATTACAAGCCCTTATTTATACTAACTGACAACAAAGGGAAGCCAGTAATACAAGACATGTGGCTGCTACTAATTAAAACAATTCAAATTGGACCCGAAGTTATATGGGGGCTCACCTAATGCGTGCCACCCATGGGCTTGACTCGCCAATTCTATGTCCCAACTCATGTCCACATCAGTTTTTGTAGGACAGCTTCCAAGAAGCCGATGTGGAATTGAACTTGGTGCTGCCATCACCATTATTTTGCTAAGGTGCTCCCAACATAGCCCTTTGGGCTATACCTAGGGGCGTGCCAGTAACTGTGATTGTGATATCTCATGGGTTAGTGTGTCCAGATCCTTAATTTTAATAATGACTTATCACATACTAATGTCTTTGAGGAGAAATGGAGGCAGCCATGATATGCTTTGGGCCTTGAGTAGCTTAGCTGGGACATGATCAACATCATAGTATGGGCTGGAATAATTACAAAGTGGTACAATAGTCGGGACAGTTCTTCCAAAGATGGTGGGACTGTGATGCCTCGTGTGTATTGCCAAATGTGGTATGTTTGAAAGACACCTAGCGAGGAGTGATGATTGTAGCACCATGTATTCGATCACGCCGTCAGCTAGGAAGTTGTCCTAGGATGGCCTTCAGTGGCTTAAGTTGGCAGGGCTTATCTGCATGGAAGCACATAGCCTTTTGAGGAAAACCACCACAACCATGATGGTTCTTGGGTCTAAGTGGGGATAGTATTGGGCTTGGAAAAAATGGGATTGATCATTTGAATACACCTGAACTTAGACTCTGGTTTGTAGTCCAGATTTTTCGTGTTTTCTGTGGACAAAAGTTGACATTTTCAAATGTTACCCCTCAAGACTCTTTGACATCTGGAATCTATTACTAATTTAGAAAATTTTAAGTGCATAGGTAGTTCATTCCGCTTTTCAGGCTAATTTAGGTGGTTCATTCCTCTTCCACAATTGGAATATATTACTAATATAGAAAGAATTTAAATTTTTAAAATTTTTGAGTGTTGGTAGTTCATTCCGCTTTCAGGCCTACACCCTGGTTGTAAACAGAATATCAGTATATGTGGAGTAGAACAGGGTATAGGCATGATAAGGATCAGACATGTTGGTCATTCTGTCAAATGAAGAGAAAACCTAGTAATGTGAACATCATATCAATACAACAGTAAATGGCAACTAACATTTAGAAATATAAACCTATTCTCTGAACCCTGAGCTGCTTAAATTTTTAAAGTCAAACTTGCTCATGCCGTGATTCTTCTCAGTTAATATTGTAGTTCATCACTCATATTTTTAATGTGGTTCAGCTACCCAGGTTATACAATGTCTACCCGGAAAATGGGAACAGCTACATCCTTCCAGAACATTTTGGATAATGTGTTCCTCCCGCTTTTGAAGTCTCAATTGACCCAAATTCTCATCCTCAGCTGCATGTGTTCCTAAAACAGGTTTTTATGATCAATATTTTATATTCTATATCCAAGTACTACTGTACAAGTTCCTTTAATCCATTTCTAGATGTTGATCTTTTCTTTTCTTTTCTTTATGACTTTTCTCTTTTCTCATTTCTCTGTTCTTTTCATTTTCTTTTTTCTTTTTGACTGTTTGATGGTTAAAACTTCATCAAAAGCCAATCAATATAAAATGTAGGAAGAGATGATGTACAACAAACGAAGAAATCTTTAAATCAGAAAGATGATTACAAACAAGACATAAACATAATAATAACTGCTCAATGCCCCCATCAGGTGTTGAGCGTATTCTTTTGATGGATAAACTCTTCTATTGATATAAAAGATAGGATGATACAAAACAAACTACAAGATACTTGTATCTTTTATGCGTAATCTCATTTTGACTTTACAGTTTGCGGCTCTATCCTATGATTTTGCAGTAGCACATATGCTAAACTTTTCGAAATGGATTTGAGACGAGAAGAAAAAGAGATCGACTTATTTTCCTTGTTGTTCTTTTAAATTTATAACCAAAAAATTTCATATGCAAAGTAACTTTTTTTTTTTTTTTTTAATCGATAAAACTCAATTTATTCATAATAGTTCAAAAGGTTACACATTACAAATGCATATAGATCTTAGGTAGCAGTAGCTACTTGATCCTACCCACCCATGCCCTTAAGTTACAAGAGTATCCCAATTACATAGAAAATCATATGCAAAGCAACTACAAAATGATTCCTGTACTCTTTCTGCAGTCTTATGAAATCATCCATTTCACCCTCAGAGGATTGATTAAAAGCAAATATACAATGTAGAGCTTGGTGTATGCTTGTGGTATACATCAAGGGGGGTGAGAGAGGGAAGCTTATTCAACTTCAGTTTTTAGGTTGTAGGAGCATAAGTATGCAGTTAGCTTCAGTTTTTTCTTTTTAGGTTGTAGGAGCATAAGTTTTACTGAATTAAAAATCTATCACAGAAAGTTGTGGAAGCATATCTTTCACTGATTTAATAATCTATTTGGAAAGATGTGGAAGCATAAGGCTACTCTATGCATACCTACTTTGAAAATTGAGATGGATAATCTATGAAGAGTTTCACTTTTTTTTTCCTTTCCTTTTAATTCTGTTGTAGTGGGAGTATGCGTTGTTCCGGACTGACAGCGCCTTCCATTATCCATGGTAGGAATCAGTTTAGAACAATGGGTTATTGAAGTTCATTGTTTCCTGCACAGGTTGTAGGTTTTGACATCGTAGATGATGAAAGTAAACCTGAAAGGCGCCCAACTAAGCACATGCCAAAGCCATCTGAGTGGACCAATGAATTCAATCCTGCATACTCATACTATGCATACTATTGCTATGCAAATTTGTATACCCTCAACAAGGTAGTCATTTTCCTACTTTGCCTCAAGTGTTTGTTTCTCTGATTTTAAATTCCAATCCGTAGTTTCAGATGCCTTGTAGTTGTGCCGCTTTTCATGAATTTGTAAGATCGAATTATCAAAAGCAGTTTATGGAATCTATAGGTTATTGCAGTTCGAAGTTACAAACTTTAACATGTATACCTGTATACTATTGCCAAAAGCGTGAAAAAAGAAAAAAGAAAATGAAATAATAACAATCAAGTCTTATTCTAATCACTGTCTAGAATTTTGTTTAGCCCCTTTCCTTGTTTTTATCAATTGCTGTAATGAACATTATACAGCATTGAATTTTGTAGACAAAGTACTTAAGCCATGTCATTGCCAACTAGAAGACGGTAATAAGACTGGATTGTGTACTTTGAGTTGATGATTGTCTACACCAGGTAAGATATAGTAAAAAGATGTTGTCACTGGATGGGATTGAAGTCCTAATAAATGGGAAAAATATTCTAGTTGTATGGGCACATGCATGAAAGGGTATTAACAGGGTTGCTGATTTCTGTGGAGCATACAAGTGTTAGATGACTAGTGAAACATGATGGGAGTTTCTCCAAGTGCATGTAGCACAATAGAATCAGGAAAATATCTCTGAGAGTTTTAGAGAACATATAAGAAGAATATGATTTTTTTTCTGATAATTTGAATACCATCCAATCAAGTTGTACAAATGGAAACAGGTTTATATACTTAAGTAAAGTCTGTTGGGACAGAATAAATTATTTTAATAGTCTCTAGGCATGCTCTCATGTTCTGTTTAAGATACACTTTGATAGGTAATTATTAATTAACAGTTCCGAGGACTTATTTTGTCTGGTTAGGTTGCAGTTCTTGACCCTCAAATATGTATATTTTTGGCTCTTCATTTGAGATGATTGCATTTTCTTTTTTTCGTTCTCTTTAACAGCTTCGCATTGAATCAAAAGGAATGCCTACAATCAGATTCCGGCCTCACTGTGGAGAGGTTCTAGTCTACTTGCTTTTAAGATTTTACTTCTTCGTTATGCACACCAGTTCATAACATCATGATTACATGAACAGGCAGGAGATATTGACCACTTGGCCGCGGCATTCCTTTCATGCCATAATATTGGGCATGGGATCATTCTAAGAAAATCTCCGGTCTTGCAGTATTTGTATTATCTTGCTCAGGTTAATATTTTCTATGCTTGACTATATTCTTCTAGATCAAGCATAAGCTACATTTCAATTAATAGTAAGAACGGTCTGCCAAAAGCATAGAGTAGTGTGGCACAGATAATGTGGAGTAGGCCACCAGCCATTTGCTTTAGTTTAAACTGTCATGAAAAACGTGTGAACCCTATTAATATTGGATGCTCGGGTTCTTAAGAAGTATATATAGGAAACTCATATGGTCTGTAGGCTTGTTGCAGGTTAACAACCTCTTCGTATGACCATTCCTAATTTTACTACTTTCCAACTAAGCTCTCCACTTGCATCAATATATTTTTTTTTTTTTTGTCTATTGATACTGTGCCCTATCTATCGTGTTTATCAGATTGGAATGTCAATGACACCATTGAGCAACAATTCCTTGTTTCTGGACTATCATCGAAACCCATTTCCCACGTTCTTTCAGCGTGGGCTTAATGTTTCACTCTCAACTGATGATCCTTTGCTAATACATTTGACAAAAGAACCACTTGTGGAAGAATACAGCGTTGCAGCTAAGGTTTGGTAGTTGAGTTTTTTTTTGTTTTTTTGTCAGGCAAAAGGTTGAGGGTCTTCGAATTTCTTAGCAAACCTTTATTTATTTTTTTGCCAGGTTTGGAAGCTAACCTCCTGTGATCTCTGTGAGATAGCAAGGAATTCAGTTGATCAATCTGGATTTTCCCATGCTGTAAAAGTATGATACTGGAAGATAACTCATCTCTTGCTATGGTTTTAGGAATTACATATAATTGAATTTGTTTGATCTTGTTTTGCTACTGCAGCTACACTGGCTTGGGAACAAATATTATAAGAGAGGTCCTGAAGGAAATGATATACACAAGACAAACGTCCCACATTTAAGAATTATGTTTCGACATGAGGTAATTTATGTCTATGGGATGCAAGTTTACTGAAGGCTTTATGTTCCCTTCTGACAATCTTGATTTTGCAGACATGGAAGGAGGAGATGCAGTATGTCTTCTCAGGAAAAGCCAGGTTTGCTGAAGATATAGACCCTTGAACAACGTCAATAGGGGAGACGAGGTGGGGATACACTTCTGGATGCCAATGATTCTCCCCAAGGATATGCGCTGATTCCTGCGAGAAGTTTGGAAGCTCTCGTCTATATCGTCCTTGAACTCACGTTTTCCAGTCTCCATCTTGTTCAGTGCACTGATATGGAATTGTTCATTGTTGAAAGTGCCGCTACGAATCATGGAAGAGGAAAACAATCTCAATGGCAGATTGGCTGGTCGACAATTTTGTAGCTTATTATTAATTTAGGCACGATAGAGTTATAGACTGTTTCCTAAAACTTGTTTTACCATTCATTGATCACACATGACTTGATGGTCCTTGCAATGAGAAATGGGATTGTGCAATAATTTTCCCTTTCAAGGGATTTAATTCTTCTTTACTGATTCACAAGAACCCCAACCAATGAATTAAACTCTAAATGCGTTCATAATCAATAGCCCCAAATTGAACAGAAAAGCTATCCAATGTACTTCCATTCTCACATATCAGATAACCCCTGAGGTAGATAGGGCACTACATACAGTGACACCTAACACTTCACCAGCAAGATGGAGTGTGGATCTTTTAACCCAGTAATTGGAAGGAAGATAAAGAAAACTAGGTGAAATGAAGAGCATGAAAAAGGTAGCTATCCCGGACCTAACAAAGAAGAGCACTATAGAGTTTTAAAAGTTAGGTTATCTGATGATTGTATGTTTCTCATTTCCATTTGCATTTTTCATTTTTTTTTTCTCTCTACCTCTAATCTTCTCATAAGTTTTATGATAAAATACATTTAATTAAGATATAGAGAGATATTAAGATATAACACATCTATTATTCCATCGCAAATATATTTAATTTACTTCTCATTGTTTTGATCTCGTTTTTGTAGTTGACTTAATTTAGAAGTGTGATTAAGATATAAGAGAATAGATTCTTCACAGTAAATCTTTGCAATGGGATAATCGTTAATTTGGATAGATATTAAGATATAACTTTAAGGGTTAACTAGTATTACCCCCACTAGATGAGCCAATTAGGATTTCTCCCCACTAGATGGGAAATTAGGATCTCCCCCCTAAACACACGGTCAACTTGGTTTGACCGTTAACTTTCAAGTCAAACAATTGAAAATTACACAAATATCCTCATTGTTTTCAAAAAGAAAATGTTAAATTTTAATTAGGTGGGGGCATTTATGTCATTTTCAGTTGTTTGATTTTAAAGTTAACGGTCAAACCAAGTTGACCGTGTGTTTAAGGGGGAGACCCTAATTTCTTATCTAGTGGAGAAATCCTAATTGGCTTATCTAGTGGGGGGTAACACTAGTTCACCCTAACTTTAATATCATTGTAATATCATTGTTTGTCTCCCATCACAATATATTTTATTTACTTCTCACTGTCTGTATCACATCGCAAAAGATGTTTTAAAAAAACATTAACGATTATGTCTAAGTGTCAAAATATAACACATCCAAAGACAACAATGCTATTTCTCATTATCCACATCTAGATTCCTCCCCCCTCATAATTCTGATCACTCAAAAAAACTTCTTCCAAATGTTTTTAGTATCTACTCTTGAATACAACTTTATATTTCAACTAACATGTGAACCTTTTTTTTGTTAAATTTTCAACAACATGTGAATCTCTTTTTTGTTAAATAATTGTGAGAAGCTGTGGAGGTTTGCTAGAAAAAAAACAAATTAAATAGAGTTGTATTTTTCCACCTAATAAACAACTATTAGTAGTTAACACTTTGTAGTCATAATTTTGAAGTATATTGGATAGCGTGTTAGTTGTTGATGTAGTGATGGAGATTAAATATTGAAGATTAAAGATTTGGTGTTGGAGATAATTACGAAGATAATTTTTGAATATTATTTTGAAGATAATTTTTTATCTTCAATCTCTAGCATTAACCCAATCTCTAAAGCAAAAAAAGAGATGTTGGTGCTAGAGATAATTTTGAAAACACTTTATAGTTAAAATTTTAATTAGTAGTGAGAACATATTTTTTGTTTGACTTGTTCTATTTTTTTTTTTTTTTTTTTTTTTTTTTTTTTTTTTTTTTTTATTTGTATGCTTGCCCAATAGTTTAATTAAGCATGATGAGTTTGGTTCTATTTTTTTTTTTTCTCACTTTTTTACTCAACCTCATAATTTACCAAACTCTATTGAACGACCGAATGAAAGAATTCTACATTTCATTTTTTTTTGTTGTTTTTACTACTAATAGTTGCCAAAGAGGAAATCTGAAATTACAGTGGAATGTGTTATATGTAGTTTTAACTTTCACGGATAATAACGGAGATCGAATCATTACGTTGATTCTACATTTATTCTCAATTATGTCAACCTATTTTAGTTGGGAAAAGATTCACGACACATATTTTTTCTCATCTCAAAGAGGAAAAATGAGAGCTTTAATAAATCTTTATAACAAGATCAATTACAACCATCTCATCAAGATTTGAGTCGGAAGCATACTTTTAGTGATACTTCAAAACCCAAATTAGGGGTGGTTGAATTAGTCATGTCAAATTAGACCACTTCACCTTTAAATATCCCAATACTTTCTCACTCACCACCAAACCCAAATTCAAAACCTAAACCTAAACCTAAATTCTAAACCCTAAACCCTTTCGATATGTCTTCTTTTTTTGTGCAAACCTCCTTAAAGATAAGTCAAATAAAACCTGAGCGCTGCTTGATTAATCGGGTTTGAAGGCCCATATAATGGACCACCATTCGAGCAAAAAATGACAGCATTGTGCACTATATATAGAATAAAAGTTTACACACAAATCTTAAATTTGGACCCACAATAATAAATAGGGAGAATATATTAACCCTGAAGTAAAAAAATAATAATAATATATATATATATATATATATATTATATATATATATATATATATATATATATATATATATATATATATGTTTGGCTAGGATGACATTCTTATCGTTACATCCTTATCGTGACATCCCATCGTTTCACGCCCTTAAACCCGCCCACGATCTCAACAAAACACAAAATAGAAATTACGAAGGGTTTCTTCTCTCTCCTCCTCTCCTATTTCTCTCTCAAAGATCAAATCGAATTCTCCAAAATCAATTCTCCATTGCAGCTCCTCCAAAATCAAGGCTATGTCTCGGTTATACTACGTTGCCAAACCCGTAATCCCCGAGACTGGGGGCTCCTGAATTTTACCGTGTCAAGTGACGACCATTTCTATTTACGATATCTCAGTCGATTGAATGGCGATGTGAATTTATTGTGTGTTCAAGAGTCTAAATTACTATGTTGTTCAATAAAACTGTTAATACTTGCGCCATACAAGAAAAGAAAGAAAAAATTATACTCAATAAATTCTACAATATAATTGATATGGAAGAATTTAAGAGTAACAGAGAAGAAGGGCGGGGCAGTGGTGGAATGGGCATCAAAGAATACTAATTTGAACTTCAAATATACTATGAAGTGTTTCTGATAGACATGTTACAGGAGTTAATGTTCATAAACATGGTGAAACGGCAATTGCTGAGACGTTTCGTTTCTTTTTATGTTGCACGTTAATTTACATTGTCACATGTTTTTTATTTGCGGTGTTAAAGATTCCGGGTCATGAATCAGTCCACAGGATATTCCACATCTTTTTACTAAATTTGCACAATCTGGTAGCGGACCAAATCGGATTAATGATGGTGCAGGACTTGGACTTGCTCTTTGTAAGAGGTACAAATAAATAACTTGGACTTGCTCTTTGTAAGAGGTACAAATAAACAATCTGGTTATTATAGTCAAACTTCATGAGTAGGAACAAAGAAAACTGATAACTTCATATTTCCAGTCAAACTTTATTGTGGTCACTTTGTCGGTTTAATTCCGCCGCGGATCGATGTCGTTGATGATCTGGTGGCATATGTTTTTACTACAAGATTCTAATGGAATGAGAAATGTAGGCGCTTGAGCTGTCCCATGAACGATAGCACAGACTCTGCTAGCTTGTTTTGGATTGAAAGTCATATTTGGATTGAAAGTGATGGTCTCGACAAAGGTTGTACAGTTACTATCATTGTGAAACTTGGAACTGCGGACAACTGAAAGTGAATCATCAAGTCTGCAGATTGTGTCAAGAGCTCGTCTAGTTTGATATCATATCTCACTGGACTGAAACAAATTAAAAGCATCTTCCACTTTGGGATTGTGTCTAGTGTTCGTGACCATGGGATCTATTTTGGCGTCACAAGTCTGAAGCACACAATAGTTTTCATATTTATGACTCACAGGTGAAGACATATGGTCGATGGTTGGGTTCTAACCTGAGTTCTAGGAGGTGTGGTATACCATTAAGTCTACATCTTCAGAGCTTAAAAGTTGGATGAAATCCAGGTTATCAAATAGGGTTTTGGACTAATGTAATATACTCAGATTTATGGGGAGAGTTTGTTACCTCTAGGCCTCGCATATTTGATAATCGAATCCGTAATCACCGAAGGAATATAGTTTTTGCAATTTCAGCATGTCTCGAAAAGTTTATGTATTATTTTGTGATGACCCAAAACAACTTTGAATGAACTTGTCGAAGAATGGGGATGAACTGGACTTCGCGTGGATTTAATGATTATATTTCTTTGACAAGTCAGTCTTCCGCGGGCGCCTAAGATTATCCTTGGCCATCACTACGCTACATAATAATAAGTAAAACTTAATTATATTTTATAGGAGAAAATGTAATTCTAGGATAAAACAGAAAAAGTGCTGCAGAAGATCAAGAAAAGGAGACAAAACGATGTCATTCTATTGATCTTATGGTTCATGCACGCTGTGGATCACTGGAGGCTGGAGCCCTCTCATCAAGCATGCTTACATTTCGATTCAAGTCCTAACCAAATCCATGGATAAAGGAGAGTTTTTATTGAATCTCCTCGTCAACTATGTTTACACAAAGTCTCGAGCTGGCTACCTACTCAGAAGTTAGAACCACTGTAGAGTTAGAACTACTATTTTTTCACCACATCAGCTTAAAAAACAAAAGGATGTTGCTGCTTAATGTCAATGAAGCACCAGAAAAGCACTAATGAATACCCAAGCATATTTTATCTAATCAAGTGCAGAACCAAAATTTTAAAGTATGAACCCGCCAAGAAATAACTTGAAAAAAAGAACTTTAAAATAACATCCTAACCACAAAACTGATCAAAATCTCATACACTACCAGCTCATTGTTGTTTAAGTCTACAAGAGAAACATGTCATTGAGTTTCGTTACATAATTATTGTCACAAAAAAAGGCAAAAAGGAAAAGCCTCTATAACATTCGAGAAGAGCTGATATTATACCATCTATTTTAGTGTACAAAAGCTCTTGCAAAGACTAAGGTGACATCAAACACGTAAAACAAATAACTCAAAGTCTCAAACTACAATCTTCAAAGCTGCAAACTGGTCCGAATTGCAATCTTCAAAACTAAAATCTTCAAAGTGTCGAAGCTGGCAGAATTTGCAGCCTTGTGATTGTGCAGGAAAAAAAACAGAGCTGACCTTTGCCTTGACAATATCGGCAGTCCACTCTCCCGCTACCTCCACAGATCACACAATGTGGACATGGTATCCTTCTTCTTTCTTTCCATACGTTTGACTTAGACAAGCAATATAAGATATAGAAATATATTAGTAGGAAGTAAAGAAGCTCTCACAAATCAGCACTTGTACCAAATAAGCGAGAATAAGAAAAACAACGGGTGAGCCACGTGTCTCCTATAAAAATTGTTAATCTTTTCTAAATTTTGTTATTTGAATGGCTGTATGAAAGTAACTCACTATTTTAATCCTATATAACATGGACACACCATATTTCAAAAATAATCCGTGCGGATAATGATTTACGTGTCATATTGTATGTGATATAACTCAATTTTGGAATTTCGCCATGTCGACACTTCATATCCGTGTTGAATACGGACGCACCTATCCGTGTCAATGTAACTTAGTTTTAATAACAACTCATTATACAAAAAGGAACCAGAATCACCACAGAAATAGCTTCTTCAAATATTAGACACGGCAATCTTGAAGTTAAAAACACGTATCACGCAGAAAACGACAAAATTGACATTATAGTGCTGCTTCATTTCCATCTTGACAAACAAACAAAATGAGTGTTAATAGTGTATATATACAGGATGTGGACAAGGCTATATGGTAAAGAACAATGGGATAACATAGAAAAGTATATTGTATATAGAAAACGGCCCGTATAGAAAAATATAAGATAGTTCATGGCAGCATAACTATCAAGTCATAGTAGCCCACTACTAATAATCAGAAAAATCTCATTTTGACACTTTTCATACTGTTATAATAATAAGCTTGATACAATAAACAATGCTCACTACTAATTGATAATTTTTATGGCACAGTGAGAAACAACAAGCTGTTTCTTGTTAATCAACACATTCCGCTATCGCCTAATGGCTAAACCACTGAAGTTCAAATTAGTATTCTTTGATGCCCATTCCACCACTGCCCCGCATTTCTTCTCTGTTACTCTTAAATTCTTCCATATCAATTATATTGTAGAATTTATTGAGTATAATTTTTTTTTTCTTATGGCGCAAGTATTAACAGTTTTATTGAACAACATAGTAATTTAGACTACTGAACACACAATAAATTCACATGCGCCATTCACTGACCTGTATACGTAAATAGAAATGGCTGTCACTTGACACGGTAAAATTAAGGAGCCCCCCAGTCTCTCAGGGATTCTAGTTTGGCAACAGAAGCTATAACTGAGACATAGCCTTCGATTTTGGAGGAGCTGCAATGGAGAATTCGATTTCGGCCGAGAGAGAAATAGGAGAGAGGAGAGAGAAAAACCCTTCGTAATTTCTATTTTGTGTTTTGTTGAGATCGTGGGCGGGTTTAAGAACGTAAAATGTAGGATGTCACGATAAGGAAGTAACGATAAGAATGTCATCCTAGTTAAAACGTATATATATATATATATATATATATATATATATATATATATATATATATATATATATATATATATATATATGGGGTCTGGCTACCTTGACGACTCAATTGGCAGGTTTATCTTGACAATACTCGTCCGTCCGTTTGATCACAACCCATCCAACGCCCAAGAACTATTCCTTATCAAACAAAAAATTCAGGGTGGGTATAATGGTCATTTTGATTTTCTATTCATAAAAAAAACCAAAAACCCAACAAAACACCCTGAGACTTCTTCTTCCTCTCTCTTCAACAAAAAACCCAACAAAACACCCTGAGACTTCTTCTTCCTCTCTCTTCCTCACTCACTCTCTACAGAGAAACCCACGCCGGTTTTTTCTTCACAAAAGATCACCCGACTATTCAATTGGAGCCTATTATCTTTCTTTTTCACAAAAAATCACTATACTATTTTTTGGGTGTTTTTTTTTCTAATTGTAAGAATTATAAAACTATCCAATTTTTTGGGAGCTTACACCAATGATTTCGGTTTTTTTTTTATGTCGGATAATTGATACTAGAAAAATGGTATGAGGCGGTGATCCTAGGTTGTAGAAAGTCCGAAAGTGATTCGATTGTTGTTCCCGATGGAGCGGCTTTGTCCAAAGATATCAAGATTTTGAGAATGTGAGGAATTTCCTTGTAGCTGTGGAAGAAATGGGACTTCCCAATTTTGAAACATCCGATCCGAACGGGTAGACACAATTTTGAGAAATTTCGGTTTTGAGGATGTACATTGTTGCTTAGGTAGCTGAATTTGGACAGGCGGATGTGGTATGTCAAGATTTGGTGGGAGTCTAAAACCTAGCAATTCCGGAAAATATTTCACAAGGAAAAATTAAGAACCTTTTACGAATTCCTTGTCAAGGAACGCATCCAAATCATTTGGTGTGGAACTGAATTCAAATGTTGATCTTGCCCATGATACTGATATGGTTTGTAGACTATAATTATTTTTCGGTTTGTGCTCAGAGTTTTCCATGTTATGTAGTGAGTTCAAAAGTTAAAATATCTACAAATTAAATTGGTGCAGAATAATCGTTCATTGAACATGTTTGTCCATACTCTTTTTTCAGAGAAGAAACTAGAAGATGTCCCAATTGTAAAAGTTCTTTCTCTGGTTTAGTTATTTCCTTTCAGTATATTAGTAAAATTGTTGTCCCAATTGTATGAGCTATGAACAATTGGACTATGAACAATGAGTGTTCATAGTCCATACTGTACTATGAACAATCAATGTTCATAGTCATAAACTATGAACATTCTTTGTTTTTATCACAATTGGACTATGAACAGTGATTGTTCATAGTCCATACTATACTATGAACATAAATTGTTCATAGTATAGTCCATACTATACTATGAACAATCAATGTTCATAGTCATGAGCAATGAACAATTTATGTTCATAGTCATGAGCAATGAACATTCTTTGTTCATATCACAATTGGACTATGAACAATGATTGTTCATAGTCATGAGCTATAAACATTCTTTGTTCATATCATTCAAAAAAATGAGTTGGTGCAATATTGTCAAGATGCTCTATATCCCGTGCACTATAAGAGGGCTGGCCTTATTGGGTTTAGGGGCATTTATAGCCCGCATTAACTATAAGATAGAGCAAAGTGAGAGATATGGTCGCTGTTTTGCTTGCTCGCCGCCTTGATTTCTTCTGTTTTTGCAATTTCATGGGCTTTGAGAACATTTTACTTGGGTATGGGTGAAGCCCAAGAGAATGGAGAAGTACTTCAGGGAGCAAGGCATCAATGGTCCTCCTTACAAGATATTTTATGGGAATCTCAAAGAAATGGTGGGCATGGTGATTGAAGCAAGATCAAGGCCTATGGAACTTTCCCATCGTATTATTCCCCTTCTTCCTTTCTTTTATCACACAGTTGAAGACTATGGTATTCATGCTTGTCTTCACTAATTTTTTATGGACAGTTTTTACATAATCATGGTATCTGATTGTTGCATAAAGTAGGGTCTAGAAATATATTTCAGACGCACGGATGTCCTTGCAAGGAATGAATTAGAAGAAACACAAGTTTTGGTTTTTCATACTCTTTTGTGAAGCCATGGAACTATCAATGAGAAGAAAACTTTTATCATCATCAAGGACGGATGCATGTGGGGAAGATAGGCACGCCGGTGACTAGTGAGAATGTGAACAACACAGAACTTTTCGATAATCTGCTTCTAATTGCAGGTAAACTAAACTTAAGTTGGCATGGACCAAATCCAAGGTTGAACATCATGGATCCAGAGAGATGATAAGGGATATTCTCTCTAACAAGTTTGGTCACTTTGGAAAGATGAAATCAAATCCATTGGGTAAACTGTTAGCGTAAGGAGTTGTAAGCTATGAAGGTGTAAAATGGGTCATGCATAGAAGGATCATCACTCCAAAGATTTCATCAAGAAAAGTTGAAGGTATACTATTAATTGATGTGTCCACACATACCAACATCTAAAAAGTTTAACTAAGTAGCCAAGAACAAGTTTTATTGTTTTGTGTTGATTCTAGTTGATGGTACCGCATTTTATGCAAGTTGTAGCGACTTGGTTAGTAAATGGCGAAGTTGACCTCCAAGGAATCGTGTGAAGTTGATGTCCGGCCCGGCCTAGAGAGAGCGTAACATGAGATGCCATCTCTAACAGCATTTGGTAGCAGTTATGAAGAAGGACGGCGTGTATTTCAATTTCAAACTGAAATGCTAAAAAAAAAAAGCCTTATTTTTAAGGTCCAACATTATAGCCTTAAGGAAATCGACTTGAGAGTCCAAAGCCTTTCCTCTTCTTTTGTAATATATCAACAGTTTGTTTGGATGTTCGTTCGTCATAGTACCCTTCTCCTAACAAAATAAGAACAAAAGGAAAAAAATAAGAGTGTGGAATGACATGCTTGTCGAGTGTGGAAGGACCGTTGGGTTCTTACACTTTTTTTTTTTTTTTTGGGTGTTTATTTTTATTTTTGAATTGTTTGAATTTTAAATTGACTATCCAGTTTTTGGGAGCTTACAAAGTGGAAGGACCGCCATTTTTAAACATGCCTCCACTAACACGAGGAGGATTAAGCACCCAAACCCCAAAAAGAAAATGTAACGGTGCCACCAATTCCCATTGTTTATGAACCCAATGAAGAAATCGCGAAAATCAACAATGAACACTTAATGTTCATACTCTTGTTGGACTATGAACATTCAAGTGTTCATACTTCTAGTGGACTATGAACATTGAATGTTCATATTTGTTAGACTATGAACATTCAGGTGTTCATAGTTGATGCAATCTGATTTGCCAATGATGTCAATGAAGTTGGCATATGATGTGTATGTCAATGAAGTTGACATCGCCAATGAACTGGAAAAGCGGGTAACAAAGTCGGAAAGACATGGACGTGCCCATATTTGATTGGAAATGTCAAAATAAGCATAACCCACAGCTTTGTTGTGGGCACCACCCTCTCGGTCCCTAAATCCATCATTTAGGCCTTCAAAATCATGTTTTTGCCGTTTTAGGAAATTTTGTTTTTGCTATATCTTTTGATAGGAGATTCCGTTTTCGATTTGGTCAATTGGGTTAATTCTATTTTGATTAGTAGTTTCTTAATATATGGTTATCCCAAAACTTTCTATTTTTGGAAAATTTTGAGTTTTGTGGAAATTAGGGTATTTCGCCTATATAAAGGCTGGTAGTTTGTATTAAAGTTTTCAGTTTTGGTTTTGAGTTAATCATATTAAGAGTTACCACAATTGGACTATGAACAGTGATATTAAGAGTTAATCATATTATGGGCTATGAACATTCTTTGTTCATATCACAATTGGACTATGAACAGTGATTGTTCATAGTTCGGTAGCTATGAACACTCATTGTCTATAGCTATGAGCTATGAACATAGCTATGAACAATGAATGTTCATAGTCCTTATTGTACGTACTATGAACAATCATTGTTCATAGTCCAATTGTAGTATGCACAAAGAATATTCATAGCTCATGACTATGAACATTGATTGTTTATAATACGTACAGTATGGACTATG
The DNA here is from genome assembly GCF_015680905.1 of Coptis chinensis. Taxonomy (NCBI): domain Eukaryota; kingdom Viridiplantae; phylum Streptophyta; class Magnoliopsida; order Ranunculales; family Ranunculaceae; genus Coptis; species Coptis chinensis. The sequence goes on from NW_028238171.1 coordinate 16,694, forward strand.
AACACTCACTGTTCATAGTTCAATTGTGATATGAACAAAAAAATTTCATAGCTCATGACTGTGGTATGAACAAAGAATGGTTAATTTGAGATACCCCCTTGTTTTGCAGTGAGAGGAGTGATTTTTCCCGATAATAATATCATATTTATTTTTGTTTTGGTAAACGGTTGAGATTAGATCATCTAATTTATTTTAGATCGGCGGTCGAGATTAGATCTAACCATTTTGGTAGTCTTCCACACGTGCACAACTTATACATTATCGTATATAAACTTTCTCTGTTATATAGTGTTGTACACAGCTTATATAGTGAGGTATGAACATTGATTGTTCATACCCCAAATATGTATGAACAATGAATGTTCATATGAACAATGAGTGTTCATAGCTCATATTGGGGTATGAACAGTGATTGTTCATACCCCAAATAAGAGAGGGTGGCGCCCACAACAAAACTGTGGGTTATGCTTATTTTGACATTTCCAATCAAATATGGGCACGCCCATGTCTTTTCCGACTTTGTTACCCGCTTTTCGGTTCATTGACGATGCCAACTTCATTGACATACACATCATATGCCAACTTCATTGACTTCATTGGCAAACTGTATTGCATCGACTATGAACACTGAATGTTCATAGTCTAACAAGAGTATGAACATTCAATGTTCATAGTCCACTAGGAGTATAAACACTGAATGTTCATAGTCCAACAAGATAACATACATTTTCCTATTTTTCACCATAGAAAACATTGATTGTGATAACATACATGTTCATAGCTCATGACTATGAACATTGATTGTTCATAGTACAGTATGGACTATGAACAATCACTGTTCATAGTCCAATTGTGATAAAAACAAAGAATGTTCATAGCTCATGACTATGAACATTGATTGTTCATAGTACAGTATGGACTATGAACACTCATTGTTCATAGTCCAATTGTTCATAGCTCATACAATTAGGACAACAATTTTACTAATATAAGTTTGATGAAACAAAGACATTTCTCCTAATAACAAATGACGGTTTAAAAACAAATGACTTTTAATGGATTATAAAATAATCTATTAAAAAAACAAGACAAGAAGAACATAACCAACGGTCCTTCCACACTCAACAAGCATGTCATTCCACACTCTTTGTTTTTAATTTTTCTCGGACAATTTCTGGAGTAAAATTGCTTAGCAATCTTATTACAAGATTTACACATTCTTCTTCCCGGATTCTCTAAGGCTTCCTCCCCGGGGCCTTTCATTCTCTCCGTTTTCTTCTTCCTCCCCTTCGTTTGAGAAATGTTGGGATTGAAAACCAAGAGCTGAAAAGAAGATTTAAGAGTTAAAATCAAATAAGATTTTTATCATTGCAAAGATTAAAAAAACAAACTAAATAAATTACCTGTGAGGTATCAACTATAGGCTCTTCAACTGGAGGTGCTTCATTATTCATTGCATCCGTTTTGTTGATAGTTTCCTTGAGCTCCGAAACTCCAATAGACATTTCACTCATCTTCTGAATAAAATATGCATATGTCTCAACACTAGTTGATGCATCATAAGCCAATTGAGTAGCAACCTTGATACAATGGGCAACTCTTAATGGCTCATGGTCTTCATGACCGACCATTAGTCCACCATCAAACACCGCTCTGTATGTGTTTGCCTTTTGCGTCCACCGTTTCAAAATAAAATGATCTGGAATCTCTTCGATGTCATAACGCTGAAAAAGCTTTAAAATGTGAGCACAAAGTAATCCTTCGAACTGAAAATTCTTACATTCACAAATCACCCTCCAAAGTTTCTCTATTAAAAGTCACTTTCCAAATTGAAGTTTGCTTAATGTCTCTTGTCTTCACCGTGATAAATTCTGTTCCATGTATGTCTATCTCTTCTCCAACAATTCTATACTTCATCTTAGCCTTTTCTAAATGTTTCTTGAATTTATTGAAAGCACTAATGGTATAAACTTTACCTGCATGCTTAAGGAGGAAAGCATCCTTAGCCACAATGCGAGAAGTATGTTCGATACGGTAATCGATTCCTTTCATTCCCGGCTATCGATTCCAAAGACCTCTCATTACCATGGACAAATTCCATAAGTGTAGTCGCCGAACTAACGAATTGATCATAATGAGAATTCATTGATTCACTTCAGCCAACAGATGCATATGCCAAAGAAAAAAAATGTCATTGTGATAAGCTGGAACCCAAGACGACGGTTTTTTATATATTTCGTCAACCAAGTATTTTCAATCAAGTTATACTTCAACGAAAGAGTGCGGACCACCGCTTTCAAAATCAACAATCCTATATGACTTCCAAATAATATATGTAAGCTCTGAACACAAAGCATCGAGCCTATGGTAGACAAATGACAACTTCTCTGAAAATTTCTGCATAATGTGCCAAAGACAAAATCGATGTCGAATAGTAGGGAAAACTCTTCTAACTGCTGCAGTCATCGCTAAATCTTGGTCAGTAAGTATTGAAGTTGGTGGACGACCACCCATAGCTGCAAGCCATGTCTAAAACAACCACACAAATGTCTCTTCTGTCTCATCAAGTAGCGGGGGCACAACCAAAAACCGAATGGATCGCATGTGGTGGTTGACTCCGATAAAAAGGGCAAACGGCATACCGTAAACATTAGTTCTATATGTTGTATCAAAAGATACGACATCCCCAAAGTACTCATATTGGACACGGGACCTTCCATCAACCCAAAAGAAATTTACTACTACACCTTTTGTATCTAATTGAACGGCATAGTAGAACTGAGGATTTTCAGCACTCTTCTGCCTAAAATAGTGAAGCACGGCTGTTGCATCATTATCTTTAGGCATTTTTCTCGTCAAACCATAATGGTGGTTCCAACAATGCTTTCTCCGAAACCCAATCTCACCCCCATGGAAAACGTCTGCCACTTTCCCTACAGGTATACCGTTGTCATGAAAAACCTCTCAAACTCTCTTTGCAGCTTCAGGCATATTTTTGTTACCTTTCATATATTGTCTCTTTGATGGAGTGACGAAACCATGGCTATGGCGATTTTCAGCCAAACTCACATCATATATATCTTCAAGTTTTCTTTTTGTAACTCGCATTCTAGCTTGGCAACCACATCTAATAGTGAAGTACTTCGAAGCTACACCTTCAATTTCTTCTTTCTTGTTATGGACCCCTGCGTGAGCAAACCAATAGACAACTAGAAGGCAATTCCACACCCGTTTGTTTTTATCCGTAGAGTCCCAACACGAATCTCAAATCCTCCTGTTTACCAAACTCTCGTAGTAAGTCTTTGCTTCATCAACACTATTAAATTTCATACCAACAAAGCTCTAACATTTTCTTCCATTTCTAGCAAAAAGAAACAGAGAAAATATCAAATGACCTTAAAATAGATATTAATGACTCCCATATATTAAATTGACAATTTTAACGCGTCTATTCTAATTAGCAAAAACGATTATGGTATAAAAAGAGGGCTATAGAGCAATTCTTCAAGAACAAACAACTAAGAATTCTAATTCAAAAAAGAAAGCACTTAAGTCAAAAAGGACAATATCAAAGCAAAGAATATTAACTTCTTACAAATCGAAAACCAAAAGAACGATAAAATAAGATTAACTTACCTTTGTTTCTGAGAGATGGCTAATTCCAAAAAAATAGTATAGTGATTTTTTTGTGAAAAAAGAAAGATAATAGGCTCCAATTGAATAGTCGGGTGATCTTTTGTGAAGAAAAAACCCGTGGGTTTCTCAGTAGAGAGTGAGTGAGGAAGAGAGAGGAAGAAGAAGTCTCGTGGTGTTTTGTTGGGTTTTTTGTTTTTTTTATGAATAGAAAATCAAAATGACCATTATACCCACCCTGAATTCTTTGTTTGATAAGGAATAGTTCTTGGACGTTGGATGGGTTGTGATCAAACGGACGTGACGAGCTGTCAAGATAAACTGTCAATTGGAGCTGTCAAGGTAGCCAGCCCATATATATATATATATATATATCGGTTTGGCTAGGGTGACATCCTAACTGTAACATCTTTATTGTACATCCTATCAAAAAGTGCATTTCAACAATGAATTAGTATATGATTTTTTGTAGATATAATCTACTCTTCATGGATTATATCTCTACAAAAAATTAGCTCAATCCAATATGTGGAACTTTGTCATCTTCCAGTGTTTAAGTTTGCAATTTTATCTAACGGTCTATAAATAATTTTAAGTTTGACAAGGCTAGAAATATTGGATTGAGCTAATTTTTTGTAGAGATATAATCCATGAAGAGTAGATTATATCTACAAAAAATCATATACTAATTCATTGTTGAAATGCACTTTTTGATAGGATGTACAATAAGGATGTCACAGTTAGGATGTCACCCTAGCCAAACCGATATATATATATATATATATATATATATATATATATATATATATATATATATATATTGTAAACAAACAAAGTTAAAGATGAATGCAAGGACCAAAATATCGCCGATATATACGATATATCACCAATATATATCGTTTTTTTTGGTACACCGATATTGATATTTCCAACATATATCCACCGAATATCGAACATTTTTTTTTTCCGATATATATCGGAAGTTCCGATATAAAACTTTATATTGTCGATATAATTGATATATACGACATATATCGTTTGACTTTTTGACTATTTTTTAATATAAATCCGATATTTCCAATATATTTATGATATTTATGATATTATATATCCAATATTTCCGATATTTTAAATAGTTTGGAGTTTGGACTGGTCACACAAAAAAATGGACTAGCATTTCGCCCGGCCTATGGCCGGGATTGTTTCATTGTTATGTTTAAAACGTTTGGGCTTTACAAAATTCTTAGAGTCAACTACTAAACTGGCCTGGTCCATTTTAAAGTGGGCTGTTTTTAGTTTGATACATAGAAATGCAGATCTGCAAGAATGAGTGAGTTTGAGAATTCTCAGATAACATGCGAAAATGGAAGCGACCCCTTCAAAGGATTTAAGGATGGAATTTGTCGCTAGTTGTGTGGCATACTGTGGTGCAGATTTAAAAGCCCTATGCATTGAAGCTCATTCAAAATCAAGGCAATAAGTAGTCATATAGTTACTAATCGAAGTTTCTAAAACTTCTAAACAAATTAAAATGCATGAACATTCCTAATAAAACTTGGCATAATGATAACTCTTTAAATAACTAATAATTCCATGTAACTCTATTCTATTCATCATCTCTAATGTTGATTATGTCAGAATCTTCCCCAGTTGTCGCGTCTATTTGTTTGTCTTCATCATCACTTATGTTGATTGTTTCAACATTAGTAATTGATGTTCGCAATTCTCTGTTTTCTGTTTCAACATTAGCAAGTGTTGTTCGCAATTCTCTATTTTCTTGTCCAATGTGCATGATATCAACATGTAGGCCTTGATTTATTTCATGAAATTGTTCATTGGCTTGTTGAAGATGTTTGATTTCCTTTGTAGCTTCTTCATGAATTTGACGTAGATGATTGATTTCGCTCCTTGCTTCTTTAAGTTCTGTGAAGTTGAAATCTTTGACTTGGAATTTGTACCATTGACATAGTGATGTGAGAGCGGCTTGTGCAGCTTCATTCTCGGCTTTATTCTGTGTTTCTTCAAGAGTTCCATAGGATGTTTGCAGGGTTGAATCTTCCTCTTCATCATATTCGTCACAGTCTTCTTTAAATATTCCTTTCAGAATAGGAACATCTATTGTTACGGTTGATCCAAATTTGTCACCCTTCACTTTTGTTGTGTAAACCGGTGGTTTATAAATATTGATTTCCATCAGGATTTGAATCAATATTGCTTTCCTTGAAATAGAAAAGATTGTATTATGATCCATATTGCTGCATATAAATTTTTAAAAAATTAGTATGTTATCTTATGAATAATTTACAAATTTGAATGTAGCTAATGTGTTAAGATGATAAATCATGCTCACATATGATGATTAATACCAATCTATGTGATAGTGGTGTAGTTCAATTCAGTTAAGTGATATATGTACTAAATATAACAATAAATTTATAACAGAGCAATAATCAAGAATTCATAGAACAATAAATTTATAACAGAGCAATAATCAAGAATTCATAGAACAATAAATTTATATGTAACTTTGAAAGTTTAGTAGTTTACCTAGGTGTTGAAGATAGGAGATGGAAGTTTACAGGTTGTTTGAATGTGTTATTGATTGATTCTCTAGTATTTATAAGTTAAACTGTTTTGTTTATTTAGAATACTACTACTTTGAGTGTTTTATACAGTATAAAGTTATTGTTTTAGTGTGCTTCTTTATTGGTTATGGTTTATCCAAATAATAAATTTAGGTGGCTTGAACTTTTGGGCGTGGGTTATTGATGGTGATGGTTTATCCAAATAATAAATTTAGGTGGCTTGAACTTTTGGGCGTGGGTTATTGATGGTGATTATTTTTTTTTGGTTTATCCATGTGGAGTCGCAATAGCCCCAGTTCGAAGTGTAAGTCACATGTGTTACGGTTTGGTCCAGTACTTGGTGCGCGCGCTGGAATGGTAGCTCGATAGTTAATGTGTGCATCTACTGAGTGAAGACCTTAGCCCAACTCTGAAGCTTTGTTGATGCACCTTAGTTTAACGCAAGTGCTGCCCAACTCTGAAGCTTTGTTGATGCTTATCAAGCTCTTGTACTGTAAGACATTGAGGTTGTTTGATTTAGCTCCTTTATTTGCTTGGACCTTTGCTTGCTTTGTGCAGAGGGTACTCGAGATAGAAAGAATGCTAGCTCCGAAGGTTCTCCTTTATAAGAAAACTGTATGTCTGTGGGAAACTGTTAGCACTTGACTCTCCTTAGCCCCCAGTGCAGTTCTTAATGTGATCTGATTTCACTCTTCAAATTGTAAAAAATGTTATGAAAAATTGTTCAGCTACTTATTTCTTTGACTGACTATATTGGCCATGGTCCACGTTCAAATCGATTGGACGTACAATAATCCAAATCGAGAGTGGAGACGCTAACCTCAGATGAACCAGTAGTTTGGAAATCAGGTCGCCATGGCTGCTGATGCCTTTTTCTTTTTGCAATAGCTTGCTCTACTTCCCATAACACCGCGGCCATAAACAATGCCCGCTATGGAGCATTTTACAAAGTCCATCTAGTTGCATGTAAGCGTACCTGTTTTGTCAGATAGTATTGTGTCGACCTAACCAAGTTCCTCGTTTAAATTTGATGTGCGCGCTTGTGCAGGTGTGTCTGTTTCCTCATCATACATTTATGGGTCGTGGTTGATGAATATACTTTGTAAATCTTACAGATCAGTGGAGTGATTAAACTGGAGTTCTTCAATCTGGTTGAGAATTCGTGGGATTTTGGTCTTTTAGGTGTTTTTTATTTTGCTGACTATTAGAAGGTTTTTTGTGGTTTTAGGATTCACAGGTTAAACTTTGATGGGCTCGAAGGGTTTTTTGTTTTAGAATCATCCAGAATGGCTTCTTGTGGTCTCCTGCGACATGCAATTGTTATGTCTTACCTTGCATTGTTCATATTACTCAATGTTTCAGCTGCTCCTAAAAAAGTTAAAGTTGCACTGTATTACGAAACGCTGTGTCCTGCCTGTAGTAACTTCTTGGTGAATAACTTGTCTGAGATTTTCAGAAATGAACTCATCAACATCATCGATCTCAACCTTGTTCCTTATGGCAATGCCAAACTCCATAATACCACCATCACTTGCCAGGTCTTCCTATCGCTCTTTTACGCTCCCTTCTAAATTTCTAAGTTTCCTCTGCCTTTTTTAGGAATACTTACTTGCTGAGTTAGAAAGCATATGACTTTTTGTTTTAAAGTGTTATGTATATGGTCCTTTTTACTATAATGTGGTCATTTTTAGCTTCAATAATCTGGTAAATCATTCATGATTCATGTGTGGCAGCAAAGCTATAATGACCTAAGCTGATTTACTGATACTTATATTTTCATGCCCCCCATACACATGATCCACAAAGATGAGCATCATATATATGAATTGTCATCTCAATATTATTCTTTACTATAACCTGATTGTAAGTTTGTTCCTCTAAGATTCATAATAGAGATGTGAAAAAAAAATACATTGCTTGCCTTGGTCAAATAGGAAGTGTTTCTTATTACTGTAAGTTTGAAGAACTTGACGTATTACTGTTGAGTGTTCAATCTTTGGAATCAGTAATCCAGGCTATTTGTAACTCTGTTTTCATGTTAAACAGGTTTAAAAGCAGCTTATTGTATAACTATAAACTATAAACTTTTCAATAATGGTCTGTTTTTGTCCTATGTAAATGGTTCGACTTAATATGATCTTGGACTTAATGGAGTTTTTGGAAGTTTGTGCGTAACTGGGACTCTTTTCGTTTTTGTACTGTAATTCCCAGCCATTTCTCCAGTGTCGTTGTAATTCGTCTCTCTTGTTTCTCAAATCCGACAAATGTTGGTTGATTGACATATAATATTTTCTCTGAAGTGTGGCCACCTGATGAACAGAGGTGTTTACATTACAACCTCACTTTAATTCCAGTCAGCTTACTCTGCCAGCCAGAGTGAAGACAAAATCCATAACCGGTTCTTCAGGAATAACTGTAGGTCATTTGTGAATCACATTATTCATCTGCTGATATGCTTGAATGGGTTGGGTATCTCCATTGAACATCTGCCTGAGTGCTCTGTCCTTTAGTCACCTTCTTCCTAGTTTGCCAGTCAAAGGCATTTTCGCATGCCAGAAAGCAAATGACATTGAGTTGTTTACTCTGTCCTTTTTTCAAAAGAATGAAAATATTCTATTGCCTCGCCTTTAGGCAGAGTCTAAGATTTGAAATCCAGGTGGGCAGGGGAATTCAAAGGTTCATAGTGTGTCAAAGCAAAGGCAAACGCAAAGCAAAGGCAAAACGCAACTATATGGTAATTTGTGAGACTGGAATAGAATAATATTATACTATGGATTAAAAATGATACTATACAGTTGAGTCCTTGAGGCTAGTGTACACATACATAGAATCAGCCATAACCAGAAGAAACAAAGTAACACAAAAGTGACACCCTTCTTCAGTTGAATCAATGTAAAACTCTACATGACCTGAGATTTCCTTGCAAAGCAACTTTGCCTCCGCTGCCAACTTCAAACTCTTCGCACTAATCAACCCTGTTTGTCTCTGTGTGGACGCTGGGATGTAGGCCTTTGCATCTCACAGTTGATCTTCCATTGCATGGAATTTTCCTCTAAAGCTCCTTTTCCATTGTAGTTTACAGCATTATCAGGATTGCCGTGTCTAGCTTCTTCATAAATAGCACCACTTTTTCCACTAATAGAATCCACTGCTTCATGAAGTACAGCATCTTCAGGAGAAACTATGGAGTTTTCAGCTGCAATTCCCTCTTCCATGAAATTTCCAGCATTGTCAGCATTGCTTTTTCTATCGGCTCATGAACCACAGTGTCTTCAGGAGAAACTACACCATCAGCTGCACGTATTGTTACGGCTTGAGGAAGGGAATTCAATGATATCTCCTGCTGTGAATAAATAGGCTCCTGTTCATTCACCTCTATGCCACTAATTGCTGTTTTGCAGGCCGTGGAACCTGGAAAGCCTTTCATTTCATGTGATTCTGGACAGAAAGGCATTGTTGCCCATGGTAGGCCAAGTTCAGGTTTTCCCTTGTTATATGGACATATGTCATAACAATCATATGGAAACTAAAAATTCCATGATACCTTGGCAATGAAAGATAGTAAACCTGCCAAACCTACAGGAAATGCCTAAGAAGGATTAATGACGACAAATAAACTATCGAACTGAGACATTACACTGAAAGCTAAAACTACCTACTTCTGTTCAAATGCTGTATCGAACCGAGACGTTCGCACTATCAATTAGTGATGCAAATAGAAATATCAACCACAACACAATAGTAAGCTTTTCTATTAGCAGGAATCATAAATAGCCGATGCGTCCAGACAGGTAATACGGCAGTCACAGCAACTGAGACAACTTTAAAACATCCTAAAACAAATAATGAAGTAAACTGAAAATGGTGTAATTTATTCTGAGCTTGGTACCTGATCAAAATTGCAATCCAAGGTTGTTGGCTCTGTGGATGTCTTTGTAAACAACCTTTCGAGCATGACATCAATTAAGTCATGTAAAGCTCCATTCTTGACCAAACCTTGGCTGTAATTTTTAAGACTCCTTGTGACATGTAACTGCTCATGACTCAACATGGTCCAATGGTCCAATAAGTAGATACCAATCTGTAAGTAGAAACAGAAACTCCTTCCCATAAAAAATGAACAACTAACAAAACCACTTCGATATCCGACACAGACTAACAGCTAGCTACGAACATGTTGAAAGCCTTCACCACTACACTATCACCAAATAGCTAAACTGACCCCATAGATACCTCACAGATTTGAGAAGCATACACAAAAATAAAAAATAATGAAAAAAACACCCAAAAGAATCCCAGAAGTTCCAGTTATCAAAAAATTAAAATTCGATAAGGAAATATTCCTGGTGATTTGAGTCGTCCTCACGACGATCGTGTTCGTGGGAGTAGGGTTTAATGTCTGTATTTTCTCCTCTTGACATTAATCCAAAACGATGGAAGTTTGAAATCAATTAGCAGTTCGAAATCTATTTGCACCTATATGCCGATTAGGCATTAATTAATCAATGCTACTTTAGAGGCTTCACTCAAACTCACAGAATGGACTAAATCCACTATCTCCAAATAACACTGCATATTGTCTGAAGAGAACTATGGCCAAATGAAACATGCTTGACCATTGTCTGAAGAGAACTATGGCCACATGAAACATGTTTCGGTGAACAACTCATGCTGGCTAAACCTGCAACTTCAATCATCACAGAAACTGAAATCCAATGATTCTAGGGATACAACAACAAATTCATAACAAAATGCATAGAATTTTGCTTAGATGGCTTATATATATATTTTGTTTTTTATTAGCAAATGTATTTTAGTAGATAGTTGGAACTAAAAGCAGCTACCTGACACACTCAAAAACAATAAGAGTTGTAATTATTATGACACTAAGAAAGCAATAACACTTTTTGTTATCACTCTTAGTAAAAAATTGTAGCATAACTTATTATCCATTCAAAATGAATTCCTACACAAACACAATAATAAATTGTAGTAACTAATTCATGATGCAATGATAACTAATTCTTAATGTCCACTCAGCTATTGAATTATACTCCTTTGAGTAGCAACTATCTTCATTCCAAGTGATTGTCCTGTTGAAAAATAATAGATAAAAAGTAATTAGATTTCCATTTGTTTTATTTTGAAATATTAAATTTACTAAGACATTTAATATATATAAATGGTTACCTTGAGATCTAAAGTCTTGCAGACTTTTTTGGATAAGGGGGTTTCTTCTGGAGGTTCTGTCATAGATTTTTTTCGGTTTTCCATTGTTGATTTTTCAACAGCAGCTATCTCTGAGTTTGTTTCCTGTATTAATAGAGAAATTTTTCAACTGTGTATATAATCATATGTAATAATCATATGTATAAATTTTGAAACGACATTTAATATATATACATACCTCTTCATCATTGCTCACAGGACATGCGTACAAAAGAACAAACGATTTCGTGTTATAACTGTTGCTGTTATTGGATTCTTTCATGCGAAAATCGAATTTTTTTCCAACAATGCTTTTCAATATCTTCTCAACCATTTCTTTTCCATCTTTCTAAAATAATTCAAAAAATAAATTATGAGTGGTTTGTTTCAAGAATTGTAATATATTATTTTAATTAAAGATGTTTTTACCTGTTTTTCAATTTTATAGAGTTCATCCTCTGAATGTTTGATCATGACTTTTCCTATATTTCCAAATGCAATTGTGGTTGTGTAACTTTCATCATCTGTGATCTCGAGTTTTAATTTGTACCTATTTTTCAAAATTGAAAAATCAGAAAAAATAATAATAATAATAATAATAATAATAATAAATAGCACCTAATTGATTAGAATAGACATGTTTTATAGTTTTCCTACATAGTCATACCTTCTGGAATGTTTTGGATATTTTTCACATCTATTACACCAAAGCTTGGAGTTGATTTCTTCAAGCTTACTGACGCAATTTTCGCAAGCTTTATAATACCATGGTAATATGTCGTCATTTAAAATCTTAGAAATCTTTGCTCTGCACAGGAACGACTTTTCCTGTTTATGAAAAATCAAAATAAATTACATTAACAATATTATATGATATAAATTGTTTAGCGAAGGATGATATGTAGTTGTTGTTACCTTTACAGGGTTATCTTGATTTATGATGTCAGTTAAGGTCTGTATCTTGTCCCCGGTTTTTATTTGTTCTAAATCGTTTTTTTCTTCTTCCTGTGCTTCTTCTTTTATTTGCTGCGCTCTGCATGTTTGGAAATTGTTATTACTTTTAGAAAAAGAAAATCAAATAAATTGAATACAATTAATATGAAATTTTGTTACCTTTCCATGATTGATTCAACTTCCGGTATTTGCAAGTTTGTATATATTTTTGTTCCAAATGTTGATTGGAGAAAATATCCTGTGATTTTGGTAAAATTAACTATCATGAATGCAAAGAAATAGTATTTTGAAAACAAAGAAGAAGATGATTACCTTTCCAGTTCTTTACTGAAGTTGATGTTACTATTAACACATAATTTTTGTCCGGTGAATGAATGAAGTCAGTTGGAATCTGATCCATTGCACTACCCCACAATGTGATTCTAAGTACAGTGTTTCTGCATTAAATAGTATGAAAAGTAAGAATCTGTGTAAATAAAAATAAAATTGAACTTGTGAAACATAATATATATAATATATTTGTTATACGTTGTGTCTGCCATGATTATATCTCGTCTTTTCCTTATCTTGCCTCCTCTTATGGTTGATGTTTCAATTTGCCTTAACCTTCAAGTAGTAGTCCTACGACATCTGCATTGTATACAAAGTTATTGTCGTAGTTGTTTTGGTTAAAAAAAATATAGGATTAATGTAACATTATTACTGTAAGGACTATGTTGTCTTTGTTTGAGTCAATATCATTTAAAGAAGTGAATGAAAATAGGTTTTGAGGAATGCACATCGTGATTGGTGACAACTTTGATTATAGTAGTGTCATTCAACTCGAGTTTGTAATCATCTTGATTGCAACACGGTATTTAGGTGAATTGTCACCAATGTCAAAATTTTCAATAAGTAATAGTGCATCTGGTTGTATATGCTTTTCAAACTTCTTTGTTAATTTCACCCCATATTTAGCTTGAATTTGGTTGCCCTGTATAATACATACAATATAAATTTTTTTTATAAACAACAATTAAACAATAAACAGTAAATCTAGTACTAATTAAACACAAACCTGTTCGTCAATAAGAAGGACTTCTCTGTGTTTGATAGAGAGGTTTTTAGAATAAAGATCATCCCACTTTCGCACGACCCTAACTTTTAATTTCCAATCAGTTTTTGAACGGTTGATGGTGTTCAACATATGGTACTGAATTGCCATGTTTGTAACCTTGTCACAAATTGTATATATAGAAGATTAGAATATTGGAAACAGGTAAACAGTTATAGTGAAGGTATAAATAAATTATTCTATACACATTCACATAACCATTGCATATGTAGTTGAATCAATAAAAATTTTTGTCTAAAAAATATATAATATATATGAATTGAATATTACCTTGATGGAGGCCGAGATGTTGTATTGAGTTGAGATTTTTGTTTTCTTTGCTTGATTATGAAGATTGATAGATATATTTATAACTACTACTTTGAGTGTTTTATAGGGTGTAAAGTTATTGTTTTAGTGTGATTCTTTATTGCTTATGGTTTATCCAAATAATAAATTTAGGTGGCTTATGGTTTATCCAAATAATAAATTTAGGTGGCTTGAACTTTTGGGATTGGGTTATTGACGGTGATTTTTTTTTTTTTGGTTTATCCATATGGAGTCGCAATAGTCTTGGAGTACAGCGCTTTCCTTGTCTGTGAACCCAGCATTTGTGCTCAATGACCAGAATGGCTCGACAGCAACTTGGTCCTAAGTATGTTTAACCATTCAGAAAGAACAGAACTACCTCACCAGTGCATGCTCGAAGCTCCATTAAAGATTTCCAACACTGGTTTTGTTCCTCGAGTTCTAGTCGAAAGCAGCTAGAGTTAAAAGAGGAGGCCAATGGTCTTGCTTGCAGTCATGGACACTACAATAGTCCATGTTAGTAACACGCTGCAAAGAAGAAATTCACTTGCTTGGAAGAGAATGCCATTGACTTGTTTAATTAGATTGGCTTGGAGAGGAGCTAGTGCGACTATGTGAGTGAAATGAGTGGGGAAGCCCTTGCATTTTTGTGTTGTTGTTACGTAGTTTTGGAATTTCATGAGGCTTTCAATAGTTCATGTATGTAAAGCATCATAGTAACTCTAATGTAGTAATCCGCGCCGACGTCGACACTTCCAAGTCTCGTAATAATTTGAAGAACTTGGACGTATTCTTGTTGAGTGTCCAATATTTGGAATCAGTAATCCAGGCTATTTGTAACTCTGTTTTCATGTTAAACAGGTTTAAAAGCATCAGTGATGTTTTGCAGCTCTTTGGAGTCTATGTTAATCAGCTTATTGTATAACTATAAACTTTTCAATAACTATCATCAAAACAGAATAATATCTCCCATTCATCTCTCATTATTCATCATTCTCGGTTGATCTATGTGTAAAACCATTTGAACAAAAAAAAAACTTTCAAATTTTTAGTCCGGCTATCTCTGTAAATGTTTGACAGGCTCTCATGGATGTCAAGGTATTCAATTTAACAACCACCACTTGTACCTGTAACATAGATTTATATATTGTGAGGTTACTAATCCTAACTACGACCCACCAAGTTAAAATATAAAGAGAGGCAAAATACTGCTTTAACGATATCACAACTTTAAGCGACTATAACTTGCATAAACTAATACAGCTCTTAGAATTATTATGTATCGAAAATAGCCCCAATCTTGAACCTACATGGCATAACATGCTTGTGTCAGACGGGTAACCCAGTTACCAATTACTGGTTATGACTATCATCTACATGGCATAACATGCTTGTGTCAGACGGGTATAACATGGTCACCAACTTTAACTTCAGTTACTCCTTCACCAACACTCTCAACAATCATGTGCAAGCAAATATACCACAAATCATCCTCGACATTCAAATAGCAGAAATGAACTGTTAGTCAACATAGCAAATAATACTTGCCCTGCAGTCTTGTGACCAAGAATACACGGGAAGAGACCCTCAGGATCCTGCAAAACAAATGAAACTAAATCAATATGCGAAGCACAAAATATATAAATTAAAAGCTATATGATTGAAAACTGGTGATACTGTATCGAGTGAATTAGATTTTGTTCTCTGAAGTACATGCTTGTCAATTCCTCCTGTCATGAAAGTTTCCACATAGATCTATGCTTCTTAGGTGTTCTATTCTATTTATGTTTTGCCTATTAGGTTCTCCTTTAGGAATAAGGGTGCATTTGAAAAATGGGGAGTAGTCGCGACTCCCACAATGCCATACTATAAGAAATCAATTGATATAACTTGGCCATGTGCAACGTAAACTAATAATTGCCCCATTTAGAAGTGTACAGAATGATAATGTATGCAATGACCTCTTGACAGCATAGACAATGTTGAACAATTCACCCATTG
The DNA here is from genome assembly GCF_015680905.1 of Coptis chinensis. Lineage (NCBI taxonomy): Eukaryota > Viridiplantae > Streptophyta > Magnoliopsida > Ranunculales > Ranunculaceae > Coptis > Coptis chinensis. Next base: position 32,477 of record NW_028238171.1, read on the forward strand.
CACCTACTTATTAACACCAGTTCGCATTCTATAGTTAAACTACTCTGAAAGTAGTGAAAGAAGAACTCAACACAGCCCCTCATTCTCCTACAGCCAAGTTGTTTCTTATTCGAGTTGTTCTATCAATTTCCACAATTAAAACTTGAAAGGTATCATAATGTGGTTTTTTTATACTTCATTTTGCACCATAAGTTTTTCATCAACCAACTCGGTAGAAAAAAATTAAAATAATCATAATCATAATATAATGATTAACCTTGTGAAATCTCGGTGAACTTGATTTATAAGTTGCCAATGGGTTTAAATTAAAAAAGAAAAAAGAAAAAAGAGGGGTACCTTCAAGGAAGAAGATGCGGGGCGGATTGAAGAAGATGCTAAATTTACCGTTATTTCTTTTTCGTGCCAAAATTCTCCTCAGTGCTCGAAATGCCTGTCTTGCCTTCGAATGAAAGAAGCCATGAACAAATGAATAATTGTAAGCTGGATGTCATCCATGTGAATATGTAGCTCAAATTCATCTTAGAACCAAGAAGGAAAACAATTTAAGGCATAAAACATACCATATAACCCCTGAAGAATGCTTGAATTGGTTGACGATTATTGTTCTATGATGTGGTGATTTGGCAAATTTACTTTGAATAACCCCTACCCATTGCCAGTAGCCTCCCATCTTTTTTTCCTTCTCTTCCAATATTGCTGGACTGTTGGAGATACTGAAACCTGTTTTATGTTTCACTCAAATGACAGGAGAATGTGGCTTAAAGGCAGGAATTGTGCTCAACATGTAACAAAGCCAGGTTGTTGGGACCACTCTGAGTTGCACACACGAAAAAGACTTCTTGATTATTTCTTTCCATGTCGTTTAGGACTCGGTACTGAACGTGCTTGGCAGTAAATTTGACACACTGTGTTTGAAGCTTTCCACTCAGGACGGCAAAGTTAATGACAATTTGACCAAACCAGCCCTGCTATCTATACCTCAACACAGTATTGCAAGAGGTCTCCGATTGTACAGGTACAATCTCATAATCAGAAAGCCATTTCCAACATTTCCACCTTCTCATTCTCTCAAAAAAGACAGCTTAAAACTAAGTATATAACACAGGGGCAGCAACTGATGATTAATTGATTTCAGTTTTACCCAAAAATAATGAAACTTTTGAATCAATACCACCCATCTCTCCCAACTCCTTATTCTTCTCCAGACTGCTCCTCTAAAAAATCACATTTGCGGTTGTATCAGTCCCTCGCTGACCATACATTGTGCTACCATCACAAAAAATAGTATATGTTGGTGAGAAATAGGTTTCAAGATAATAAAAAAGTATTTACATTGTTTGCATTTTATGGTAATAATCATTGTAAACAAAAGAAGCATGATTAGGAAGGGTGTCGGGTTCATAGCAAGGGCGCCCCTCTTGAATGGCATCACAATTAGCTTTCCCAGGCCTCTTATTTGCGAGTCGCGAGAACACACCCGTTGATGAGTTCCCGAAATTATATCTGAATAATTCAAATGGAAAGGGTATTTTGCAATTCCATTCAGATACAACATGCCCCAATTCTTCTTAGATATGGGGCCGGCCGACAATGTTAATTGAACGGCTCATAAATGTAAGTCCGACCGGGTAATGCGATGGTCGGGCTAGGGGGCTGAATTATTGAGCAGCCCTTTCTTACTCGTATTTAGTTAAGACCGGAAATTTGGGTAAGAGTAGAACCTCTATGTAGTATATACCTTGTCTTTTGGTAACATTCTTTGTTCCCACTTCGAGGTGAAAATACATGTGTTTGCAGAGCGGGTTTAACCGCTACTACGCAAATGGTTCAAACAATACCGCCAACAAAAAAAGGTTGAGGTGAGGGTGGTGGATGAGAACCGACTTGTAAATAGGGCGTTTCAAGGTTTGTCTCGAGGTGGAAGAAGCACTGCCAGAGGCGGGGCATGGGGTGGGACGGGGAAGAGGAAGGGGCTTTCATTAGTTCCATGTCCACCACCCTCACCTATCATAATCTACGGGCGTGTGCAACTAATTTCTTGTTTATGATACCTCGTGTCATTACGTCTTATGTGTGTGGATAAATTCCTTGTGCATGTAAATTATGTGTGTGCGTCTGCGTGCTCTAGATAACTCTTCAAACTCACTGTCATAATCTCTTTTAAATTTTGTATAAATTGCTAAAGACACCGATGAAAAGGAAATTGGAGTAATAAGAATACATACCCATTTTCATTTTGAGTTTGGAGTCTTGGTCGAATCGTATTATCTATATATAAGCACCACAACTACATCTTTCTTACACTCTTCTTTGCTTTCTTACACTCTTCCACGGCATATAGTTTTAACAAAAAATTGTATCAATTAAAAACAGGGTCTTGACTCACAAAATATGGAATAACATAAAAAGGGAGATGAATTTACCATCTTTGAATTGGCAGTGGTGATGTCGGTTTCAGCTTCAACCCTCTTCTTTGTTCTTGGAGGATTATTCGATTGTGCTCGAGCCATTTTCATATCCTTCTTCTTCTTCTTTCACAGAGACTCAGAGAGTGGCTTCAAGGCATGAATTGAATCATCACTCCAAAGCAAGCTAAGAAATCAACCTTTATACATTGATGGAGAAGAAATTGAATATATGAAGCATTTGAAAATCAATGACAAAGGGGGTTTTTTTTTTTTCTAGCTATTGGAAGATGTCACAGTTTGACTATAAATAACTAATCAAATTTGTGAAAGAAAATCCTTTTGTCCACTTGATAAGAATTCCTGAAGATGCTGATATTTGTCTCGCAGGAAAAGAAAACGTAAACCCAAGCTCCCTCTTCATGTCCAATTGAAGCTAAGTGTTATTTTCTCTCTCCACAAACTGCTTCAATGTCAATCCAATGAAATAAAAAAGTTCCTGCATGCCAAAAACAATTGCTTCTGCATCACGATAATGACTTTGTGAAATTTTAAGAACAATGTTACAGAAGTAAACCCCATTGATGAACGCACCTTGCTTGTACTGGTCATTAAATGTTGAGGAATAGGTTGTCGTTCCACTTCCTGCCCCAAGATTTTGGAACTTTAACCACTCTAAAATTTGTGCCCTCCAGATCAAGTGCATAATAAGTTCCTTTTCATTCACGAAGATTAAAAGAAATTCTCAGTGACTAATTGATTATCAAGAGGAAAAGAAAAACATCACGAAAAAAGAATTAATTCATTATCAAGAAGAAAGAAAAACATCTGAAAGACTATGGATTAAAAATGATACTATACAGTTGAGTCCTTGAGGCTAGTGTACACATACATAGAATCGACCATAACCGAAGAAACAAAGTAACACAAAAGTGACACCCTTCTTCAGTTGAATCAATGTAAAACTCTACATGACACGAGATTTCCTTGCAAAGCAACTTTGCCTCGCACGCCAACTTCAAACTCTTCGCACTAATCAACCCCTGTTTGTCTGTGTGTGGACGCTGGGATGTAGGCCTTTGCATCTCACAGTTGATCTTCCATTGCATGGAATTTTCCTCTAAAGCTCCTTTTCCATTGTAGTTTACAGCATTATCGGGATTGCCGTGTCTAGCTTCTTCATAAATAGCACCACTTTTTTCCACTAATAGAATCCTTTGCTTCATGAAGTACAAGCATCTTCGGGAGAAACTATGGAGTTTTCAGCTGCAATTCCCTCTTCCATGAAATTTCCGGCATTGTCGGCATTGCTTTTCTATCGGCTCATGAACCCGGTGTCTTCGGGGAGAAACTACACCATCATCACCGCGCGTATTGTTACGGCTCGAGGAAGGGAATTCAATGATATCTCCCGCCGTGAATAAATAGGCTCTGTTCATTCACCTCTATGCCACTAATTGCTGTTTTTGAGGCCGTGGAACTGGAAAGCCTTTCATTTCATGTGATCTCGACGAGAAAGGCATTGTTGCCGGGGTAGGCCAAGTTGAGGTTTTCCCTTGTTATATGGACATATGTCATAACAATCATATGGAAACTAAAAATTCCATGATACCTTGGCAATGAAAGATAGTAAACCTGCCAAACCTACAGGAAATGCCTAAGAAGGATTAATGGCGACAAATAAACTATCGGCGAGACATTACATCGAAAGCTAAAACTACCTACTTCGTTTCAAATGTTTGTATCGAACCGAGGCGTTCGCACTATCAATTAGTGATGCAAATAGAAATATCAACCACAACACAATAGTAAGCTTTTCTATTAGCGAGGGGAATCATAAATAGCGATCGCGTCAGGCGCAGGTAATATCTGGCGATCCACAAAGAACCGGAGACAACTTTAAAACATCCTAAAACAAATAATGAAGTAAACTGAAAATGGTGTAATTTATTCTCGAAGCTTGTAACGATCAAAATTGCAATCCAAGGTTGTTGGCTCTGTGGATGTCTTTGTAAACAACCTTTCGAGCATGACATCAATTAAGTCATGTAAAGCTCCATTCTTGACCAAACCTTGGCTGTAATTTTAAGACTCCTTGTGACATGTAACCGCTCATGACTCAACATGGTCCAATGGTCCAATAAGTAGATACCAATCTGTAAGTAGAAACGAAACTCCTTCCCATAAAAATGAACAACTAACAAAACCACTTCGATATCCGACCACGGACTAAACTAGCTACTGAACATGTTGAAAGCCTTCACCACTACACTATCACCAAATAGCTAAACCGACCCCATAGATACCTCACTGATTTGAGAAGCATACACAAAAATAAAAAATAATGAACCACGGTGTCTTCATGAGAAACTACACCATCGGTTACGCATCATTACGGCTTGAGGAAGGGACTTCAATGATATCTCCTGGCTGTGAATAAATAGGCTCTGTTCATTCACCTCTATGCCACTAATTGCGTTTTGCAGGCCGTGGAACTGGAAAGTCTTCCATTTCATGTGATTTCGACGTAAAGGCATTGTTGCCCGGGGTAGGCCAAGTTCAGGTTTTCCCTTGTTATATGGATATATGTCATAACAATCATATGGAAACTAAAAATTCCATGATACCTTGGCAACGAAAGATAGTAAACCTGCCAAACCTACAGGAAATGCCTAAGAAGGATTAATGACGACAAATAAACTATCGAACTGAGACATTACACTCAAAGACTAATTTGGAATGATAATTTTAATCCTTGGAAATGTCAAGACGGGTGCATGTTCAGAAGCCTGACAGAGTAGTATGTGGCAGCTAGCACAGTCTATAAATCTACTATTAATGTCTCCTTGAGATTGTTTACTTCAAAACACTTGGGGAGCTTCATTTATCCAACTCCCTAGGAATGTTCAAGCTCAAATGTTGTTTAAATTTATTTTTTCATCTTTTTTAGTTAAGCCGTGAAGTATTGAGCCTAGTATACTATCTGGCTAGCAGTCTAAATCAAGAAATACATAACTAATTGAACCTCCTCTTTGTATGTGTTAAAGGCATACACATTAATAAAAATTAGCCTACCAGCCTAATTGGCTCATCTAGTAGGGGGTAATACTAAAACATCCTAAAACAAATAGTGAAGTAAACTGAAAATGGTGTAATTTATTTTGAGCTTGGTACCTGATCAAAATTGCAATCCAAGGTTGTTGGCTCTGTGGATGTCTTTGTAAACAACCTTTCGAGCATGACATCAATTAAGTCATGTATAGCTCCATTCTTGACCAAACCTTGGCTGTAATTTTTAAGACTCCTCGTGACATGTAACTGCTCATGACTCAACATGGTCCAATGGTCCAATAAGTAGATACCAATCTGTAAGTAGAAACAGAAAAGCACCATAAAACAAATACACTAAACAACTCATGCCATGTACGTAGTTGTAAATATACTGTAAAAAACTTTTATGTTTGTCTTTGTTAATTGCTTTTCGTTGTCATGGGAGATTGTTGAATACTACGGATAGACTATGTTTTTGTATGTTCGTACAAATCACCGTCTCTATTGTCCAATAATATCTTCTTCAGTCCTTCATTGAAGTTACCGCAGCGAAAATGACCACATATAGTTGTCCGTGTGAGAATACTTGATTTCTTAGGTAAACTCCAACACTTGTCAACGTCTGGCCCTGGCTTTTGTTAATTGTCATGCAATAACAAAGCTTTATTGGGTATTGTACACGTCGCAATACAAAAGGCCATTTTTTTTTATCAGACTTCATCACAATTCGAGGGATAGTGTGTCGATCTCCTATGTTACTTCCAGTAATGATCATAGCTTCAAGCACAATATCTGACAATGTAGTGATAATAAGTCTTGTTCCGTTGCATAGTCCCTTGCTTTGGTTTATGTTTCTGAGAAGCATTATAGGAGCACCTTCTTTTAGTTGTAAAGAATGATTGGCCATACCGCCGGTACCGTGTAAAGTGTTTAGGAATTCAGTCGGATACAAAATGTGTTGATTTCCAATCCCAGCATCTGCTACACATAACGTGTCTGCACTTAAGAACTCATGTGTTTCGCCTGGAACAGAAGAGAGAACATATGAATTTATTTCGTCAGCTGATTCATTTGTAGGAGTTAGAATGCACCTATCTCTCAAGTACCAAGCTTCAGAATATTTTTTGGAAAAATCTGTGTAGATAGTTTCCACAATTTCATTTATACCGTCTCCTGCTGAATGAATTATAAGGTCTTTTGGGATTTTCACCCAGCTAGGTTCTTCTCCTTCACACAATGATCGACTTGGAAGTTTCCCATCACCAATATCCAGTATCCATTTGTTGAATTCAGCATCTGATTTGCTACAGTCTTTGTTACGCAAACGCATATTTATGGTAAGTCGAAAAATCGTGAAGTGGCGCCATAAATACGACCTGTTAATTGAAGTAGACACAATTGTTTCTCTTGATCCTTTCTCTACAACAGGCAATGTTTGTCTGAAGTCACCTCCAAAAACCATTGTTTTCCCTCCAAATGGTTTGTCCTTTAATCTTATATCAGTCTCTGACATTATGTCTTTGAAAGTGGCATCAACAGCTTTAAAGTCATTTTTTTTTACTCATTGGTGCTTCATCCCATATGATTAGATCAGTTTTGTGAATCAAATATGCCAAGTGGGTGTTTCTACTAATATTGCAAGTGCTGAAGTGATCTTGTTCAATTGGAATTTTAAACCTTGAGTGAGCAGTCCGTCCCACGGTAAAAGAAGTCTTTGCAACACTGATGAAGCCCACGGCAAGTACTATCTTCCTCGTGACCGCTGACCTTGCAATTAGTGTATTCCATAGATAAGTCTTTCTGTACCACCACTTCCATATCTGAAGTAAAGACCTCCGGTATTTTCCCGAACTGCATTCATGACAACATTAAAAACTTCTCTTTGTTCAACATTCAATCCAAGATGAAGCTGCTCAAATTGTGTGGAGAGAGTAGCACAATCATAATTTAACTCCTCTTGTATCAGTCTGTTATCAAGTGCATTTGGTTTTGGAATATCAAAACTAAATTCTTTTAGAGTTCGACCGTTTTCATTCATTAGAATCTCAACTTCACGAAGTGTAAAAATTTTCAGCTCTTCTTGAGATAAGGTTAGGTTATCATTACCTTGCTTTACTTGCTGTAATCCAAGTATATCGTCTGAAAGTAGCTCCCAATTTTTATTCCACAATTCAACCGAATCTGATACCTCACAGAATAATAGAAGCGTCACAAACAATTGTCGCAATGAGTTACTATTAGACCACTTTTCCGCATCTTGAATTGCTTTATGCCATTCACCGTCATCTTGTAGTAGGCCTAGTGCACTACATGCTGATTTGTAATCTGGATGAGTTGTGCCATTCACTGTTCTAATGTCTTCAAAACTTTTGGCACCCTTGACTATATTTAGAAGCATACGCATGTAAAATCTTTCACCTTGTGTTGGATGTGCATAATATATTCTACCAATCTTTAGTCCCTGTTCTCTTTCTGTCCAGACCTGTAGAAAGTAACAAATTTTAATAAATCAGGCCTAAAATATAGTTCAAATATAAAAAAACTATTTTAGAAGCAGACCTGTAGAAAGTAACAAATTTTAATAAATCAGGCCTAAAATATAGTTCAAATATAAAAAAACTATTTTAGAAGCTAAAAAACAGTTTTGTACAAACCTTATCATCTTTGTGCCACACAAATAATAATGTAAAGTTAACATACGTCAAATGTCTTCCTTTCTCATTAACTTGATTAGTGCGCATCCACTCTGTGAACATAGTCTTCTTTGATTTGTCTCTTTTAACAATTTCAAAGGTATCTTCATTATCATGAAATATAATATTTTGATCATTCTCAAGATGGAAACTCATCCTTTCAACAGATGGATATCGGAATTGAATGTCAAATTCGAAGATTCTCCAGCTTCCTTCTGAACCAGACACATAACGACAGTCTAGATAGTGCTTGATCTCATCAACTTCATGAATAGTTTTTCTTTTATTCTCATCATATTTCAAATTTTCTTCAATGATGCCTGTAGCCCTATCTTGCCCTTTTGCTATATACTTAAACAGATATTTAACCATTCGTGTGCGGTTGCAATACTCAACGTTGATGTGGCACTGAAATTCTCTACTAAGTGCTGGGTTGTAAGGAACAACCCATCCATTGTCTATTTGAACTGGGTTTTTATCACCTACCATGGCAGTTCGCTTGTTGTTTCTCCTTCGATACACAAAGAAAACCTTTTTCATCAAATGTTGTTTCACTGCAAAACCCCTTTGGATAATGTCTTGAACATTTTTTCTTATCATTCATGCACGAAGAACCCCTTTTCTTGTTTCCACACGGTCCATGAATCATTGTACGGACTATAGTTTCATATAGCAAGGGGTCTTCTTCTTTGTCTGGCAATTCTGCTGATATCAGTTTGTCTATATCCGGTCCGTTTTTTGGCTTGTCATCTGGATGTAGAAAAAGCAATATGTGGGCATGTGGCAATCCTCTCTTTTGAAATTCTATGACATACAATACTAACAAAAAAATAAAACATAGAATTTGTTAGTAAACAATGGTTATGTAGCAAAAACTAAAACATGGAATTTGTTATGCAATATTTATAAGTTCTATAGTAATAAACATAGAATTTTTTTTATAAACATATCATTCATGATTACTTTTTGTTGAGGGACTAACGACTTTCAAAATAAGTTATACAGAATCTATCCAAGTAATATGAGTGATCTAAACAGTACACTTTCTTAAACATTACTATGTTTACATTGTTTGATTACATACCCGCAATTACTCGCCAAAATGTTCTCCCTTTGCTAATTTTTTCATTATACATTCCAATTTTAACTTGAATGCTCTACAACCAACGCCCGGAGCGTCATGCGGATTTAGGCGGGGTTTAGTTCTAGAAAGCTTTTAATTTCATCCCAATTTGGATTGCAAGTGATGATTGTTATAAAAGATCAGGGTGGCCCAACCCATCTACAAATGGCAATGGCATCCCGATATATCCGCACCATGTATCCGGGACCTCACATAAACGATGATGGAAGGATCAAACGCTTCCCAATTGATCTTTGCCGATGTATCACCCGCAATTTGAAGTGAAGTTAGGTAAAATTTTATAATGTTTTAAATTAAGGTAAATGCTATTTATTTGTTCTTACTATAATACCTCGCATTCTTTGCATCCATCAAATTCTTTGTACAATTCAGGATCGATTGTTGCTTGGTTCATACGGTACCAATGTAGGCGTTGATCTTCCATACTTGTATAACCGTCTACGATGAAGGATAGACGAAGACGCCCACCAATCCACAATGTAGGACCTTCTTTAATTCTTTTTTGCAGTCTGAATGCATAATATTCCCTCATGGTAACCATATTCCTTGTTTTTGTATCCGTATTCCTTGTATTCCCTTCAGTTTCACTCTGACTTTTACCCCTATATAGGATCCCTGGTCTATAGCCATTTTCACCACGTGGGAATAATATAGGATACTGCAAGGCCATAAATTTGGGATGTAACTCATTTATTCTTTCAAGTCCACCACCTTGTGTTTCAACAATTATATCTCTATAATCAGTAATATCAAATCCATCTCCCATAATCAAAGCCGCTACTTCAGTTGAAGTAGGCAAATTATATTGTCTACCATCACTTTGTCGATTATTAATAAGTCTTAGACGAACTGGTACCATATCATCCTCTTTAAATCTGTCTCTTGCCATTCTAAATGACTGTACAACTTTATTGTATTTATCAAACATCTGTATCAACTCGTCAACAATTGTTGGATCTGCACTTTCCTCGTCTGGAGGTATAGCTTTCATTCTATTGCATCTTTCATTCTCAGTGTCATAGATATATAATTGAGCAAACTTAGGTGGGTGGTTTTCAATTGGTAGAAGTGAACCAATTTTATGATGATTCTGGCCGCTAATTCTGAAGGCATAAGGCCCCCCACCATTGTTTAATGTTTTGTCTATTTCTCCACCTGCAGAAGTAAATTGGAACATGCAGTTGTACGTTCGTATACACCTTCGAAAATGTGAAGATCTTCTTCCTCCTTGTAAGTCCATAAGCTGTCTTAAAAATGTAGGCATCGTCTCCAAAAGTGGTAGCTGAACTTTTCCATTCTGACAACAAATGGAAAATGTTGGAAAAGCTGATTTTCCCTTATTGTTTCTTTCACCCTCCCACACAATTGCTCCACAGTAAGAACACTCTCTAGTAGGTGGTCCAAAGTTATGTACACCTAAAAACAAATAGCAAACTTTAAAATATTTAGTAATAAAAGTTTAACAGATATATACCAATATAGAAAAGATTTCACAATTAGCTTATAATATTGTTACCTCTACTATCGATATGTGCATTTAGCTCTTTATCAATGTTTCTATGCTTTCGTATATCTTCTTGTCTACGTGTAGCGGTTCTACTTTTAGACGTAGAGATCCTTTTATGACGCATTGAATCAACTAATAGAAATGATTTAGATTAGTTTTTATTGGAAACACATAATAATTTAACAATAATGGTTATGTAAAAAAAATCTACCGTTATTTCTTTTTCGTGCCAAAATTCTCCATCTGTTATAGCGAGCAATCCTAGCATTTTCTATCTTATTATTCTCTCCAAGGACTGTATAGAAAAAAATATGTCAGATATGTGGAAAAAAAAGTGTCGTCAGATATGTGGAAAAAAAAATGTTGAAAGAAAAAACCATAGAAAGTTAAAACTTGATCTTACCTCCACAATAAATATTTTTTATTAGCTTTTGTAGAATGTCATCGCTATGTCTGTCTGTTGTATCAGTCCCTCGCTGACCATACATTGTGCTACCATCACAAAAAATAGTATATGTTGGTGAGAAATAGGTTTCAAGATAATAAAAAAGTATTTACATTGTTTGCATTTTATGGTAATAATCATTGTAAGCAAAAGAAGCATGATTAGGAAGAGTGTCAGGCTCATAGCAAGGACACCCCTCTTGAATGGTTAGCAGTGGTCGAAAGTAGAGCTTTTCATCTGTAGTACTGTGTTGTTGGGTTTATTATGTTTTTTGTCATTCTCTAAAGCAGCGAATCAGAATGCTCTCATCACAAACCTTCCCGGTTTCAATGGCACTTTTCCTTCCAAACATTACTCTGGGTAACTCTCTTTTTTTCGCTTTATTATTTTGCTTAAAAGTTTTAACGGTCTGCAAACTTAGGTATATTTATGACTTGGGTATTGAAGGTATGCGGACATTGATGAGAGTCATGGGAAGAATCTGTTTTACTATTTTATTGCTTCTGAGAGGAACCCATCCAATTTCATACAATTCAGTGATCCTTCCTCTATTTTTTTTCTAACAGGTAATACTGGAAGGCAGTTCAGGAAACAGATTCTGAAGAAGATTGAGAAGTGGCAAGAGCCTCTGCCTGTTCGAGATGCTGACCATAAAAAGAAGAGAGGCGGTGGTCGTATCAGTAAGAAGAAGCATAGGTAGAGTTACTCCACCTCCCCCCTTTTGGTTTGTTTTAATTATTTATTTTTTGTACTACTTTTGTGTTTTTCGTATTGGGATTAACTTTTTTTCAATCACATCTTTTAGGTATGGAGTGACAAATGCAAGGGAGCTTGTCAACCAAATACAGTTTGGATTGCCAGAGGAAAGTTTTTTAGGTAATATAAGAGGTGTCTTTGCCTTTTCAGTCAAGGGAGTCGATGAATGATCTGCATGTGGTACGATAATTAAGTTCTAGTGCAATACCTATCTACCAATAAACATGCAAATTAATAAATAAATAAATGTGGTAAGAAATATAAGCTCTACTGCAAGGACTGATTGACTATAGATTATCCAGGTCAAGTCTATTAAAGTTCATTGTGCCTTGGTAGCTGAAGTAAGGAGCTCTAATGTTCATTGTATCGTTTATATTTCCTGGATCAACTTATAAAGTTTTCTTTTGTATTTTAGTTTGATAAAAGAAAAGGGTTAATACCAATTTATTAGCTATGCCGTACTTAGTTATGACTTGTGATGCTGTAAAGCAAGATAACAACCTTTTAGAGAGGCATGGGACATACAATATTTAATTTCGTCAGGGTATTTTTTTTCATTAGCTGCACAGTGTTAATATGATCTCTTCCTCATTATTGAGATAATTGAAGTCTTTCTTGGCAAGGATTTCTCTGCTATGGCCTATGGGTGTTTGTGGGTTGCTTTATAAGTTCATCTTAGCTAGTCAATTTTTCCCATATATAGTGCCTCATCTTGAACACTATATATAGAGAGAGCTAACCCAGCTAACTGTCTTCATTGAACAGCTCATAAATGTAAGTGCTGACAGGTACAGATGGCTGGCTAGGGGTCCTGAAATATTGAGCAGCCCTTTCTTACTCTGTATTTAGTTAAGACCTGAAAAGCTGGGTAAGAGTAGAATGGTTCAAACAATACTGCCAACAAAAAAGCTCGAGGTGAGTGTGGTGGACAGAACCAGCTCGTAAATAGGGCGTTTCAAGGTTTGTCTCGAGGTGGAAGAAGAACAGCAGGAGGCAGGGCATGGGGTGGACGGGGAAGAGGAAGGGGCTTTCATTAGTTCCATGTCCACCACCCTCACCTATCATAATCTATGTGTGTGCGTCTGTGCATGTAATTTATGTGTGTGCGTCTGTGCTCTAGATAACTCTCCAAACTCACCTATCATAATCTCTTTTAAATTTTGTATATTAAATGACTAACAGAAGAAGATACTGTGAGCACATTCGGAAGTATGCTAATGTGTTAAGATGATAAATCATGCTCACATATGATGAATATAACAATAAATTTATAACAGAGCAATAATCAAGAATTCATATAACAATAAATTTTTATGTAATTTTGAAAGTGTAGTAGTTTACCTAGGTGTCGAAGATGGGAGATGGAATTCTGCAGGCTGTTTGAACGTATTATTGATTGATTCTGTAGTATTTATAAGTTTAACTCTTTTGTTTATTTAGAATCCTACTACTTTGAGTGTTTTATACGGTGTAAAATTATTGATTTAGTGTGCTTCTTTATTGATAGTGATTTTTTTTTTTTTTGGTTTATCAAAATAATAAATTTAGGTGGCTTGAGTGTTTTATACTGTGGGTGTAGAGATATTGATGAGTGATGGATAATGATTCAAATTTGATTAATATGGCGTGTGTTATTGATAGTGATTTTTTTGATGAATTATGGATAATGTATCCATAAGTGATGGATACAATCTGATTAATATGAATTTGATTCCAATGAAAATTGATGGTTTGGTCAAGTTGACTTCAAAGTTTGGGAGGTTAGGTTCCTAATCTGGTCGAAAAACTGGAACAGAGACGCTGATTCACGGTTGAAACTCAGCATCAATCATCCTCCTCAATGCTCTTGTTTGCAAAGTCTTCCCTCTTAGAGAAATAGGAAAGTTATATTTTGCTTGTGAGGAAACTTATGAAAAGCTCTTGAGTATACTATTGAAGAATGTAAAGCATAAGCAGGCCGCATATCCAACTATAAAGCAAACAGACCATAGATCCATGAAAATACATCTTCAGTATATTAGAAAGATCGGACTCACAGAAGTTATGCTCAATGCTAACAGACCTGCTTGGTTCATTGAATGGTGATCGTAATTCGGGTGCAGGTATAATGCCAGCAAGTATCGCAGATTCTCCTAAAGTAAGAACTGTGGGGTGCTTCCCAAAGTAAAAATTGGATGCTGACTCAATGGAAAGATTCATAATAGAGACGTGAAAAAAAAAATACATCGCTTGCCTGGCTCAAATAGAAAGTGTTTCTTGAGATATGGTATTAGTGTATTACTCATTCAGTAACTGCAATTGGTAATGAGTAAAACTCAATTTTGTGAGACTTCGGAATGTAGTCATACCCAGACATTAAGCAGATTACAATAAACACATGACTGGATGAAGAAATGTGGGTAGCACATTGTAGATTGTTTCAAGGCAACATACTGCGACAGGATTCTAGTCCATGTGTTCAACATTCTTGCTCTTCTTAACTGTGATGCGGATCACACCAGGGATGGCTTTCATTCCAAGTTTCAACTTTGCCCTGCGACTCTTTTTCTCACTTCTGCTCTGCTTTGATCTATGTCCACCAATAAATCCATCCAACTAATGCAGGCATATTGCACAGTAGAAGTTTAGTACACCAAAGCAGAATTTCCTCAAGCAAAGCAGGTATGATTGTTCATGTTGACACTTGACAATTTATCCCAAAGCACTCCTAACTTGGGGCCCTTAAGTCTATAAATTAGACTCATCAAATCAAGATGGATATAGAAAGAAATGTATCTCATCATAAAAGAAAGGATAAGAAAACTGAAAAAACATCATAAAATTGTGGGCTGACAAAGACATCATTATATTTTTAAGAAAACTGAAAAAACAAACAAAAGGAAAAGAAATCAGTGGGTGTAAAGATTGTGGGCTGACAAAGAGACGAATGCGTCAAGAATACCTTAAATAGATGCTTGTGAGGGGAAATGCATCATAAAATATATGCACAGGTAATTAAGTATAGGTAGTCCATTCTGACTAAGAGTTTGGGATAACCAAGACCTTGATGAACCAAGAGACTGACCAGTGAAACTTCATTAAACTTGAAAACCAAGCAATCAATACTTTAAATCCCAACTCGATTTATTAATTTCCAGGAGGCCATAACCTCAAGTATCCACAACTTTAATGAGCATTTCTAATACTTAATGAGCACTTCTAATACTTAATGAGTATCCACAAATACTTAATGAGCATTTCTAGAGCAAGAAACGAACAGAAGGTATAAGCAATTCCCAAAAGCATAAAGCATGATTGAGTTAGTTTCAAAATCAAAAGAAACTAAACTTTACATACCGTCCATGAAGAACATGCACATCATCTTTGGAAGAATTAGGACTCTGACCTATGGGCCGACAAAAACCCGCGCTCAAAAAAAAATATATATAAGAAAACTGAAAAAACAAACAAAAGGAAAAGAAATCAGTGGGTGTAAAGATTGTGGGCTGACAAAGAGACGAATGCGTCAAGAATACCTTAAATAGATGCTTGTGAGGGGAAATGCATCATAAAATATATGCACAGGTAATTAAGTATAGGTAGTCCATTCTGACTAACAGATCTGATTACTTCAGCATCCTGCTTTCCGATGCATTCTGAGGTCACGCACACCTGAAACCACATAACATAGTTGCTTGAAGAAATTCTATTAAAATGCACATCACAACAAATATTGAAAAACTCTACATTTATTAAGTGAAAGGCCAAGAAATACATAAACAGACACAAAAACAGCTGCCCTGGTCTTGCCAATTTACCACATACATGATATCACCAGTCAGGTGCATCATACATATCCTAATTTCATTCAAACAAAAGAAAAGGTCATACATATCAGCACGTACCCTAATTTCGTTCGAACAAAAGAAAAGGGCATACATATCAGCACTCTTCTACTTTTTTAATATGAAAGAATTAGAAAAAAACTTTATCTGTTTTTTGTATTTTACATACAACTCGCTGAAATTATCAAAGACAGAGAAGCTAACATATATATATCTGAAGACCAGTTTCTGAGATCACAAGTTTCAATAACAATCATCATGAAATTTTGCAAGAACTACAGCCCACTGATAACATAAGTTGAGAAACCTAGGTCTATACTCTCCCCTGACAACAACATAGGTGGCAGATAGAGATTGGGACAGGACTGTGTATAATAACAGAAATAGGAAATATCGATTGGGGGTGGAGACAATATCCTCATACCGACTATAAATAGGAGCCTTCTCCACTCCCTCTTCTCAACCTAGAAAGCTAGAAGCGAAGAATGTTTGGGACATTTCAAATGTAGATACTGAGATATCCCAAATGTTATTCTTTTTAAACATTATACCACTATTTCTCAAATCTACAATGATAACATTCGTAGTACTAAATTCAAGTTAACCTGATCAACAATTGTCACGTGAATTGGCTTTATATATTAACATAATTACACTAAAAGTTATAAACGTGAGTTTATCAATAGCGAAAGCAATATGGAAAAAATTGTGAGCTTAATTCAGCTTTTCCGCTTTTCCTATAGACAAAAAGATATGAGGTGCAGGAAGAAAGGGAGTATATCTTTGGCTCAGATAGAATAGAAAGACCACCCTCTGGTCAGTCTAATTAGTTTATCATGTTCCTTCACGAATTTTTCTTTGTCCACAACAAATTTGTTCACAATGCCTAAAGGCTGTTTTGAGGCAAGCCAATCCAGATGTAAAACCTCCAATTTTAGTTTCAGTCAGTTAAGTTTATAGCTCATCAAATCTTACAACTGCCCTTTGGGAATCATGAGCAAAAATTTCCTTGGGAAGAATAAGTCTTAAACCAAGATATATCGACTATAAAACCCTGCGGCCATGCTTAAAAATGTAAATTCCTCTGTTTTAGTTTCAGAAAAAATACCTCTACTTTCCCAACTTTAACAATCCTCTCCTCAAGCACATCGACATCTTTGACTCCAAGCTTTGTAAGGTAGATGTTTCGTCTTTTATCTCCAATCACAGTTGGTACCTAAGAATATAGATTAATTATATCATATATAAATAAACTTGAAGACACATGGCTCAAAACTGAAATGGAGCAGTTGGTACTTCCATAAAACTGCCAGGTATAAGCAAGTCCCAAAAGCATAAAGCATGATTGAGTTAGTTTCAAAATCAAAAGAAACTAAACTTTACATACCGTCCATGAAGAACATGCACATCATCTTTGGAAGAATTAGGACTCTGACCCCTCTTTTCAGCGCCTAACCCATTCTAGCGATGGCAATCATGTATATGCTACTGAGAAGTAAAGTTCTGTGAAAAGGTTTGAGAAGTACCTTGAAGTTTCTCTCTGATCATTTGATACTGCCGTCTCGTTGATTGTATGCTCTACAATTTGCCTCTCGTCTTTCAAATGCAGTTGTTCAGAGCTCCTGGCAAGACGGTATAGAGCATCCCGGAAACAAATACGTGTTTCTTGCGTCAACTACTCAAAGGCCAAAAGGACATAACGTTAGATAGAATAATTAAATTATGCCGTCCGAACTTTTTCAACAATCAAATTCCTCTCCTTATACCTGTGTCATAGCCACTTGAAGCTCCTGCAGCGCATTTTCATCCATTGTGTCATAGAATAAAAGCAAGTCTATTGTATGGAAGTAACAATAAGAACATAAAATGAGGTACGTTAAATAAATGGTTTGTGTTTATGCGCCTTACCTTGTCATAAAAAAATGAAAATGAAAATAAATCATAAACTTGTCATAAAAAAATGAAAATGAAAATAAATCATAAACTGGTTCAATAAACATTGATGATTCAAGACGCAAATAAGAAATATTCAGGTCTGAGTTCATCTACTCAACTGCCTCTGCACCCCTTATTTTTGTATACCTTTTTTTAGCAAGATAAGATTGAGAATATTCAAGTATTTATCTTATTGAGCCTTTACAAAAAAAAAAAAAGGTGTAGTCTTATTGATCTTAAGTATATGTTACTTAACCATGATGACGACCGTGGAGAAGCAGGAGGTGTTGGGGCTATTGGCGTACTCCCTTCCATTGAGTTCTGAACATGAATCCACCACTTGTCTTCCACCATGCACTTCTCTATCCAGCTTAACACCAAAGAAACCTCTGTCGTCCTTCTAAATAAGCTATCATGCCTTTTGAGACAATCCAACTCCCTTATTACTGCCAACAATATACCCATTTAGATCCATTTCGCTCGCGAACTTCAACCACCCTTTCGCCTGTATATAGCATAATAAACATAAAGACATACCAACTCATGTATGGAAATTGACTTACAGCAGTATATGGAGCAGTGATCTCAACTGTTTGGTCATTACTGACTGAGATGCTGCTTCTAGTAGCCTTAAGACCTGAAGCTTCTGATATGCTACTGCTCATGGTCCATTAATAGCAAAATCCCAAAAAATATACAGTAAATCTTGCAGTCTGAACTCGCAAAAAAATCAACAAAGAGACATTAAGATTGATGTTCCCGTATCCATTGGTAAGATGAATACATGTCTTTGCTGCCTAAACGAAGAAGAACGAATGATTACACTGAAGAACTTAATTTACTTCACCCGCATTTAAACTTGCTGAATCTGAAGAACACAAAGTGTAATCGACTTCCAGGTTTTTGTTTTTTTAAGGCGACGGGAAGGTTTTTTTCAGCTAAAGGTTTTTCGTTTTTTGAGGATTCATAGTTTGAGCGGATGGGATTTTTTTTTTGAATCATTTTTTGTGTTTTAATGTTCCGTAGGTATACCACGAATCATAATTTTGGTTGGCGTGTAATTGTTTTCTTATAATTTTATAAATCTCGAAAACATATAACCAATCTCAAGGAAATCCAACATCTGGTATAATTTTTAGTAAGGACTGGATTGTGAATAATTAAAATAGTGTCCTGACTTTTAATTAACTTTGAGTACCTATTTAAAAATTGTGCTGATGTGGCCTCCTGAAATCACATATGAGCATTTTCGCCCACTGTGCAATAATGGTTTTAGATATATCCTATATATATCGGTTTTTGAGTACACCGATATATTCACTGATATCGATATTTTGGTCCTTGGATGAATGTACCAAACAATGATATTCAGTTTGTTTCAAATCCAACCGTAAAAGTGTAAAACAAGTATGTCAAAATCTAGAGGGCTTGAAATTGTAGTGTGATAATGGGCTTGGCTTGGGCTTCATCATCTCAAAAGACTCAAATCCAGTAAAACCCATTAATTTCCCCATCACTTGTTCTAATCCTTAAAAACGAGGACCCTACTCTTTCCCCTGAAAAACCCCCACTCACAGCCGCTTCCTCTTTTCTCCTCCAAAAACCCCTCCACCTTCTCTCCACTGGGGGCAGGTGCACAATGACAACATCACCACCACAAGCCAACTATGACGTCAGCACTACTACAACAGATGGACCAGTGATGAGTTTCATGAACAAAAGATTAAGAGCACTGAAAAAAAAGTACAACAAGATACTCCAAATCGAAGAAGCTTCTTCACAAGGCAAACCGATTAACAAAGATCAAGAAGAAGTCTTAAAAACTAAGCCTTCCATACTCACTTTAATAGATGAGTATGAAAAACTACGTCAGCCCCTGTACACTGTTGTTCAAGAAGAAGTCTTTTTGAACAACAAGCCCAAGGAAGAAAAACAAGATGATGACGTGGTGGAGAAGAAGGTAGAAGATCTTTTGAAGTTACTTTACTTTAGTTGTTTATTTGATGTGAAACAACAAAGTGATTTTACTTCTACTATGTTGACTAGAACTCATGAACGTGGTTGTTGTTTGACTTATGATTATGTTACTGATGATGATGGGTTGTTACTTGGGGAGAAAGATTTAGATATCATTTCTTTGTTGGGTGGGCTTGTTGTTTCGAGACCGGTTAATTCTAGTCTTTCGCATAAGAATGCATTGAGGAGTTGTGTGGAGCATGCTAAGTTGTGGTTAGAGAATTCTGACAAGGCTATTGATGATGCCGGGGAGATTACTTGTAAGAAAAATTTAACTCTTTTTTGTTGTTTTGATGTTTTTTTAGTGTAAAGATTGATTCTTTTTTGAGTTGTTTGTAGATAAGGGATTGAGAGAGAGACTTGAGAAGATATTGGCGTCGGATTATTTTACTACTAGTCCTGAAATGAAAGCTGCTGTTGAAGTTGCTGCTGCCGCGGGGAAGTATGCTCCTTCGAATGTGGCTGTGCAAGGATCTTCTGTGTCATCAGAAGTTACGGTGCAGACTGAAAGTGATTTTGCGCAATATGAGCAGAAGGTAATTTTCATTGCTCTTTTAATTGTTATAACAATGCATCTTATTGGTTAGGTTTGTTTGATTTTAACTTTATATACTCTGTATAACATCAAGTTAGGTACTCTTAATTGTAAGAGTGCAGCCATTCCCTGATACTTAGGGCAATCGTTATTGAAATCTTACTGTGCCGTATTTTACTTTTGCACTGGATTGCTGCAAACTTATATTCCTTTTCTACAAATGTTTCATATTTTTCAAACTAAAAGGGCAAATACTTAGGTTCTTCATTGCTGTTTTATAACCGTAGTGACCAAACGTTTCCAAGCCATGCCATTTATATCTAATACCTGTACATTTTGATCTATGGAGTCTTAGCAATTCTCTTAGCTTGGACTAATTTTCTTTTTGGAAAGACACTTACTCTTGGTTCAATAAGATGTTTTTTATGCTGGTTAAATTACTTTGTGTCCTATATTAGAACTTACCTCACTCAGGCGTGTGCGTGCTGTTTTTTTTAGTCTCTCCCCTTAGGCATTATAGTTCTTTGGTGTCTGGGGTTTTCCTTGCACCTTGATTATACAACTATCTTGTAAGTTGACCCTGACTACATTGTCAGCTATTGTCTTGTTGTTGGCCATCATCCATTGGCCACCTTGTTACCACGTTGTAGTATGCTGGCACGTTTTGCATAGTATATGGTATGTGTTTTTGGGGTTTTATCTACTTTTTCCATTGTGAGTGGGTAGTTGCAGTTTGAAGCACATAACATGTTCTTCACCTGATGTGCACTATTTTTGAACATGATTATTGTGGATAAGAGATAATATTTCCTGTGTATTATGTCCCTTTTCTACATGCGAAGAGTGTTGCCACTAAATTGGAGGCAATAATTAGAAATTTTCTTTGGGATGACAGTGAGGAGAGGCATAGGTTTCATTTGGTTAGTTGGGAGAAGGTGTGTCTTTCTAGACAGGAAGGTGGTTTAGGTATTATTTTACGAGAGTTTAATTTTGCTTTTGCTAGATAAATGGATTTGGAGGTTCGGGGAGGAAAGAGAGAGCCTTTGGAGGAAGGTGATTGTGTCTAGGTTTGGAGAATATGGTTTGGGGTAGGAGAGTGGTCAAATGCCCATATCTTACAGCTGTGGTATTTGGAAAGGCGTTCAGAGAGTGGGAGAGGCGTTCTACAAACATATTAGATTTGCTTTAGGCAAAAGTTATAGCATCCGCTTTTGGGAGGATATATGGCTAGACAAGAGGCCTCTGTCACATGTTTTCCCTAGATTATATGTCGTTTCTGATTGAAGGAATCTGCTAGTTCGATTATTCATGAGGGAACACAATGGTTTTATTGTTTGGGACTTGGGTATTCATATTGCTCTCACAGAGGAGAGATATAGTGAGTGTGGTTGCTCTCACGATGGTGTTAGACTCTATTCTTTTTGTGAGACCGGACAAAGATAAGAGGCTTTGGTCTATTAACAAGAAAGGGAGATTTTCTTCTAGATCTTTTTACTTCAAGTTTCGCTAACTAATTCCCCGTCATGATCTTATTGCCCTTCCTAAATTTCATAGTCATATTATCTGGGATTCTAAAGTTCCATCAAAAGTTGCCTTTTAAAGTTATCTTTTTTGTCTGGTGTGCATCTCTTGGTAAAATCTTGACTATTGACAATCTCAGAAAAAGACGTGTCAAAGAAGTCCTTGTCAACTTTTGTCCATTGTGTTTTAGGGATGGGGGAGTCTGAATCATATTCTTTTGTTTTTCCCCTTTTCATGGCGAGTTTGGTGTCATTTTATTCTAGAGTTGGGGATTTCTTGGGTTTATCCGGTTTCGGCGACGATGTTATTAGCCTCATGGGACTTGTGAGTCCACTATGGGAAGGGAAGGCGACTTTGGAGCACGTTGCTTTTTGCAATTCTGTGGGGGATTTGGCTGGAGAGAAATCAAAGACACTTTGAGAGAGCAACAACGCATTTGGAGAAAGTTGTGTTGGCCATCAAAGCTCTTTTATGTTTCTAGTCGAAGGTGTTGTGCAGTTAAATCGCTACTTGCTCGCTACTCGTTTGAAGAGCGAGTAGGTGTAATCAGTCAGGGATTAATTAATCAGCATTAATCGGGTGATTTTTCATAACACTATATTTCTGTACAATACTTGTTAAATATATTTAACATTGAAATTACAACATAATGGAGCCAATTAAGAACCTAATCAATCAATAAATAACAACATAATAAAATACCAACATATGTACAATGTGTGACACTTTTGATGGGGATATTGATCATCTTTTCCTACACTGCTCTTTTGCTTTAGGGGTGTGGGCAGAGTTGACACAACCAAGGGTAATAGCTTTTCCATTTTTTGCTCAAGTTGAGTCGTTACAAGATTTTCTATCACTATGACCTAGGAAAAGATACGGATGCTTTAGGGACAAGATATGGCGTCTTTTATTGTATGCTACTATTTGCGTGCTATGGAAAACAAGAAACAATCACATGTTCTGGGGTAAAGTGTTAGCAGTTCGGAGTACTGTGCTAGAGGTTAAAGGGTTACTGTGGCATTGGATGTCCACTACATATCAAAGAAGGAATTACAGGTTCAAAGACCTTGTTTTAGATTGGTCACATGTCTTAAGGTAGAGTGATCTTTGGGGTCTTTGGAGGGTAGTTAGTTTGTTTTGTTTTTACGTGTAAACAAGTGAGGTTCTCACTCCTTTGTTTTACATTTTGTTTTCTTTTGTATCTTCTATGCTATGCACAACCCTCTTAATAAAGATCACTTGTCAAAAAAAAAAATTAATCAATAAATAAACAATCAAAACACTCAATCAACTAAAATAAATATGATTAAAGTGTATAACATTGAAATAGTGAATACAATTCATCGGCTAATCGGCGCGTATTCATCGGCTAATTGGTCGAGTTTTTTGAACCGATTGTGATCGGGGATTAAATTGTTAGTCGGTCGGTTAAGCGAGAGTACTTACGGTTACTTTCGGCGAATACTCAATGATTTAACTGCCCAGCGAAGGTGCATATTGAGACACGAGACATACCTTTTGAGGCGTTTGTGTTTAGATGGGAGTCCATAATGAGATGGTCGGGCTAAGGGACTTACCACTTTATGTTTTTATCTTTTCTTTTCTTTTTCTATGCGTATGTAATGGAGGATATCTCATCCTTATGTATCTATTTTTAGTTATATTAATAAAATTATACTTTACCGATAAAAAAAAAAAAGGATGCTAGTGCACACACTTTGATAATATTTCTAATTGAAGTGGGGAAGAGGACTGCACACTTCCTTGTCAATTTTCGTAATATTTGGATCAAATGTCATTACAAGCTCCACAGTTATCTCATTCACCTTGTGCATTGACATGGAGAATTGTACTTTGTTTTTGCCATTTTAATCAAGTTTAGATTCTGGAAAAGAAAATAATTTCTATATATCTGGCTTTTATTGTTTTGTGTATATGGGTTAATGAGTTTATTAATCTTGTATTTGTATCCTTTATATGCATTATCGGGTGGTTTTGACTTTTGAGGTTGTGTTTTCAATGTTTGGGAGGTGATGGGAGAATCCAAAGACCACTTGGTCGACATTTTTGGGGGGGCTGACCTGATTTTGCAAAGGGAATATTAAGTATAAACCAGGCGCTGATCAAGAAATCTTTGAAGAAAGTGTCTTGGTGGTTGACAAAACCATTGAAGGTATAATACCATGAATAAAGGAGGGCGGCTCTGAATAAGAGTGCACTCTTTTTGGACCACATGCAGGTGAAAATGTCATCTTGTTGAGGAAGGGCGGAATGATTGGCAAGTTGAGTATATTGCACTCTATGTTGAGGGAACTAGCTTTGGGGAGTGTGATAATAGAGATTGGTTGTATAGCACCATGAAACCCTTGTGTGAACATTCACGAAGCAATATGCCATAGAGGTCCTTCAAGAACATGAGATAATTGCTGATTTTCATTTATGAATGGTGGAACTCAACACCTGAGAGTAGCCTGCTTTTGTTGGGTGGCCTTCCTAAAGAGTCCTAACTGTTGTATATGTTAATTGGAGAGGTGACTATACACAATCTTTGCTCTTTCTGTGAAATTCAGAAGATGTTGATTACTTGTTAGTTAAAAATAAAATAATTAAAAAGAAAGTTCATCCTCTAATATGCCGTGGGTTTGACCATATACCATTTTGGGCGCACTGGAGAGAAACTTTCATGCACACCAGCTAAAGCAAAGTGGCTGATGAAGCATATGCCTAGGGTTATAATTTTGGCATGTTGGAAGGACAGATGGAAGAGGGTGATTAAGCACAAGAGAGGAATGTTCAACAACTAGATGCTGGAATCAACAAAATACATGTATGTGTAGGCTTCTGAAATCTTGGGTTTTAGGAGAATACCTTCCTTTCATGACCAATTGGAATTCTATTATTCTGTAATATGTATGGTGTTTTTGCGAAGGTTGGTTGGGAACCATTTTCCCACCTTAGTATCTTGCAAGGGGTTGTTTGTGTGATGGTCGATTGGTCAAGGAACGTCTTCATTTTTAGGGAGTTCAGAATTCTTAATTTCATTTGCAATTGGGATAAACTAATTTAGTAATTTTTGTATTTGAGAATCATGTGGGAATGTAGTTAGCGTCTGTTAATTCCTTGCTAAGTGCTAGTTATCTTTATTGTAGCATTTTTTATTAGGAATGATATATAACTTTTAGAGATAAAAAAAAAAAAAAGTTGTATGGGGCCAACTCTTATCCATCGTACACCAATACTTTTCATAAAATAATTCTTGTGGAAAAAAAAATTCATCTAGTTGCCTTTGTTTATCTTAATACAATATCCATTGGCATAAATCCTGAGTGACCACTGGTAGATTTGAGGATTGGAGAGAGATGGACGGTTCTGAAGTATTTGTCCATCTACTTTGCACAGGACAAGTATAAACAAAAATAGTATATTCATAGCCGCCCAAAAAATACTGTGCAGCATCAAAATTGCACAAGTCATCTAGCTTGGTTTATTTCCAAATATGGTGCCCTTCCGGGGATACTTTTTTTTTGTATCTTTTCCTTTCTATTGCTGGTGTCGGATGTAGAATCTGACTTATTTTAGTGCTTCACAAGGTGTCCCGCGTCAAGTTTTGTCGCTTTCGTAATCAACCTTCTTTTCGTAAGTGATTCATTTGAGTCTTGGCACACTTATTTGTCTTGACTCTTGGTGCGCTCAATTGTGTCGTCTCTCACTGGTTCTTCTTCAGATATCTCTGTCTGTGCCAATGCCAATCCATGGAAGTTAGTGATAGAGCTACTTGATGTATCACCTCCTCATATGGTTTCATGACATTACAGAAGAGGATTCGTATCTATAAAACCCTTTTATATCATCCTACTACAGGCTGATACTGAATATTGTTGAATGATACCACAGACTTAAAGAATCCCTAAGCGAACCCGAAATCTTGATATGAGTTTTTCTGGGTTGATGTAAGGAATTCATTTTTTTTAAATGGTGGATGCTCTGTAGCAGGATGAAGAAACTGAAAATTTTGAAGGGCAGGAAGCTGGTGCTGAGCAATCTATTCCTGTCGAGGAACTCTCAAAGGTCATATTTTAGTTTCTCTAGTAGAACAAGCTATTTTGTATTGCTTTGTTTTCTGATGGAAATATTGGAAATTTGTGGCTTCTTCCAGGACGAGTCAGAAATGGCAAATGCTGTGGAAATTATTTCTGATCACAAACCAGAGGTTGATGGAGAGGAACAGAACATGGAGACAAAGGATCATCAATATGGTCAGAGAAGGGACTACCATAACCAGAGAGGAGGGTATCGTGGTGGTGGCGGTGGTCGAAGGGGTTATCCTAATGGACGTGGTGGTGGGCGAGGCAGCAGAGGTGGTGGCTACCAGAATGGTCGCAATCAACATTATGACCAGCCCGGGGGTTATTATCCAAAGAACTACTATAACACAAGGGGCAGGGGTGGTAGGGGTCCTCGTGGAAATGCTTTTAACAATCATGGATCTGCTCAAGGCGGCCATGCCCCTGCTGATGAGGGTGGTTCGTAATCTATATTCAATACTTGAAACAGGGGAGGGTTTATTTGAAACAATAGTTGGTATGTTGGTAAAGTACTTGTTGATAATGCACCCTCCTGACACTATTGAGTAGTTTCAGCAAATAGACAATCCCTGTTGAAGTTAGTTTTAGCATGACCCTTTTCTTCTCATTTTTTCCCCAACCTGTTATGTTGACATATTTTGATCGCCACAAGCTTGCTCTAATTGATCTGCAGTAGTTTTTATTTAGAGTATCATCGAAATGTTTGATCTAACTTTTCAATTTTCTTGTTACGAAAGTGATAGTGGTAGTTTTTGAATCAGAAGTTCAAACCACCAGGAGATATGCATCATTGTCGTGTCTTTATGATGGCTGGTCGTAAGTTGGTTAGTTTATGAGTGAAATTTTATATGTAATAATACTGTTTAACACTTGCCAACTCATTTATTTCTGTAAGGTTCCTTGAGAGAGAAAAAATGAAGGATTGTGTTATTTTGGACCGAGAAAAAATGACCATGCCACAAGATGTAGTATTATGTTTGCCACTTTTCATGATTCTCTACGCACTGGTGATTTTTAGTTCATTGTTAAGTTCGGGGATTGGGCTGGGCTTGGATTTGGACTTGATCCACATGTCACATGACCAGTATACCCTTTTAACCTTTTTTCTTGCAAAACAAGCCTGAAAAAGTAACGGAACGGAACACTGTCCTTTTTATCTCCGTTTCTTTTCTTCAGGGTTTAACAAAACCCTCACTCACTTAGCTCAACTCTCATTTCATCCATCACCCAAACCTTCTCCTTCTTCACTTTCCATCCCTCTACTCTAAACCATCTTCATTCATAGCACATAACCCACCACCTTTCACCAAAATGTATCTATACAACCTTACTCTAAAACCATCCACTGCCATCTCCTTTGCCATATCTGGAAACTTCATAAACACCAACACTGAACAAATCTTACTGGCCAACAACAAACTTCTCCAACTAATCCAACTTGACGACACAGCAAATGGTAGCAAGTTTCAAACTCTTATTTCTGTTGATGTTTTCGGTACCATTCGTTCTTTAAGTAAGTTGAGTTTACATGGTAATGATAAAGATTATATAGTGTTAAGTAGTGATTCTGGGTGTATTTCTGTACTTGAGTATGATAGTAAGAAGAATGTGTTTCATGTGTTGTTTAATGAGACATTTGGGAAGTCTGGGTGTAGGAGAATGATACCTGGCCAATTTTTAGCTGTGGATCCTAAAGGTAGAGCTGTTATGATAGGTGCTTGTGAGAAACAGAAGTTTGTTTATGTTTTTGATAGGAGAAATGGTAAAGAGTTGAAGATTAATTCTCCGTTAGAAGCCCATAAGAGTCATACTTTTGTTTATGATATTAAGGGTGTTGATGTTGGTTGGGAGAATCCTATATTTGCTGCAATTGAACTAGATTATTCGGAAGCCGATGTGGGGAATGGGGCGCAGAAATTTCTTACTTTTTATGAGCTTGATCTTTCGCTTAATCATGTTTCTAGGAAGTGGTCTGAACCGATTGATAATGGCACAAATATGCTTGTTACTGTTCCTGGAGGGGTTGATGGCCCTGGGGGTGTACTAGTTTGTGCAGAGAATTATGTTATTTTTAAGAATACGGGTCATCTTGATATTCGTGCTGTTATTCCTAGACGATCTGACTTGCCCGCAGAGCATGGGGTGCTCATTGTTTCAGCTACTACTTACAGGAAGAAATACTTCTTATTATTTCTGCTGCAAAGTGAGTATGGGGATTTGTTTATGTGTACATTGGTGTATGGTAAAGAAAATGTTACAGAATTGAAGATTAAGTATTTTGATACGCTGCCTGTTACGAGTGCAATGTGCATTCTGAAAGCTAATTTTCTGTTTGCTGCCTCGGAGTTTGGGAATCATGGTCTGTATGAGATTAGGGCGATTGGATATGCTGCGGATGTTGAATCTTCATCGGCTACGTTAATTGAAATGGAGGAAGGTTTTCAACCTGTCTTTTTCCAGCCAAGACGCCTTCAAAACCTCGCCAGGATTGACCAAGTTGAGAGCTTAATGCCAGTAATGGATATGAAAGTTGCAAATCTCTTTAAGGAGGAGACTCCCCAGATATTCGTTCTTTGTGGCCGGGGCCCCCGTTCTTCCCTGCGGATACTGAGACCAGGATTGGCTGTCAGTGAGCGGGCAGTGTCCCAACTCCCTGGCATCCCTAGTGGTGTTTGGACCTTGAAAAAGAATAGAAAGGATAAGTTTGATGCTTACATTGTTGTTTCCTTTGCAAATGCTACTCTCTTGCTTTCTATCGGCGAAACAGTTGAAGAAATTAGTGATAGTGGATTTCTTGACACTGTTCCTTCGCTTTGCGTTTCTCTCTTAGGTGAAGATTCTCTAGCACAGATACATCCAAATGGAATCAGGCATATAAGGGAGGACAGACGTATAAATGAATGGAATTCCAAAAGGACAATTGAGAAGGTAGCTTCTAATGGATATCAGGTTGTTATAGCTCTGGCTGGAGGGGAGCTTGTATACTTTGAGATGGACATGACAGGTCTGCTAATCGAGGTTGAAAGGCATGGAATGTTGGGTAATGTGGCTTGTTTAGACATTGCCCCAGTTCCTGAAGGAAGACAAAGGTCGTGTTTTCTTGCGGTTGGGTCCCACGACAACACAATCCGTATCTTCTCCTTAGATCCTGATGACTGTATGAAGATCTTGAGTGTACAGAGTGTATCTTCACCGCCAGAATCGCTTCTCTTACTTGATGTTCATGCTTCAGTAGGTGGGGAGGATGGAGTTTATCTCCCTGCGGGTGTTTTTCTTAATGTGGGTTTGCAAAGTGGTGTTCTATACAGAACTGTAGTTGACATGGTGACGGGTCAACTTTCAGATACGCGTTCCCGTTTATTGGGACTGAGAGCTCCAAAACTCTTCTGTGCTCTTGTGAGAGGTCGAAGAGCACTGCTCTGCTTGTCAAGTAAGCCTTGGCTTGGATATATTCACGGAGGAAACTTTTTGCTGACTCCTCTTTCGTATGAAACTCTTGAATTTGCGGCCTCATTTTCATCTGGTCAGTGTGCAGAAGGTGTTGTCGCTGTTACTGGGGATGCACTGAGGATCTTCACCATTGAACAACTGGGAGAGACATTCAATGAAACAATGATTCCTCTGAGATATACTCCAAGGAAACTTGTTCATCACCCCAATGGGAAACAGTTGATAGTGATTGAGAGTGAACAGGGAGCATTCAGTGCAGAAGAGCGCAAGGCTGCAAGAAAGGATTGCTTAAAGGCTGTTGGAATGGAGGTGAATGGAAATCATAATGCCCAAAAGGTGGAAAACAGTAATGATGACGAGGAAATATGTGGTTCACTTTCAGATGAGCAGTATGGTTATCCAAAGGCAGAATCACAGAATTGGGTGTCTTGCATCAGAGTTATTGAGCCAAGGACCGAAACTACGACCTGTCTGCTAGAGCTTCAGGATAATGAAGCTGCTTTTAGCGTGTGTACTGTGAATTTCAACAATAAGGAATATGGAATGCTTTTGGCAGTCGGTACAGTGAAAGGGTTGAAGTTTTGGCCAAAGAGAAGTCATGCAGCAGGGTTTATACATATCTATAGGTTCATAGACGATGGAAAAGGTCTTCAGTTATTGCACAAGACACAAGTAGAAGGCACACCTCTTGCCTTGTGCCAGTTTCAAGGACATCTGCTCGCTGGCATTGGGCCAGTCCTCCGTTTATATGATTTGGGGAAGAGGAAATTGCTTAGAAAATGTGAAAATAAGCTTTTCCCCCACACAATAGTCTCTGTTCACACATGTCGGGACAGGATATATGTTGGTGACATCCAAGAGGTATGAAGTTAGCTTCAAGTTTATATCCTAGCATTTAATAACATTATGAGTTGTGATCCCATAACTAGCCCTTTGTGGTACGGTAGTTTCTTAAGGTGATGATGAGGCCAGGCTTGATTGGCGTAATTTAGCAAATATCAAAACTTTGGAAAACGAGAACATTTACTTCTACCTTACTATCACTCAAGCCGTTATATCAATTTGTGCCACGTCATTTCCTGTTATTGTAATACCATTAGGAACACCTTATTGAATCATCACCGAAGAGTTGGTTGCATTCTTGCATATTTACAATTTTCCTACGAATTTGCCTCAATATAAGTGCTTACAGTCATTCGACCAATTCCCCACTGATTGGTCTGTTGATATGTCTATAACTGTTTAAAAGTAATGTAAGTTCATTGCTAATGTCATGTTTATTGGTTTTGTCCTTCACAGTCATTCCACTTCTGCAAGTATAGGAGGGATGAAAATCAGATTTATAACTTTGCGGATGATAGTCTTCCCAGATGGCTTACAGCATCATACCGGATAGATTTTGATACGATGGCAGGCGCTGACAAGTTTGGAAATATTTACTTCACTCGTATACCACAGCATATTTCGGATCGCATTGAAGAAGATCCAACTGGTGGGAAGATAAAGTGGGAGGAAGGGAAGTTGAATGGGGCTCCCAACAAGGTCGAAGAGATTGTACAGTTTCATGTTGGTGATACTATTACGTGCCTTGAGAAGACATCTCTTATACTAGGAGGTCACGACTGCATTGTTTATGGGACTGTAATGGGTTGCATAGGGGCTCTGCAGGCATTAACCTTCAGAGAGGATATTGAGTTCTTTTCTCGTTTAGAGATGAATATGAGGCAGGAACATCCACCTCTGTGTGGAAGAGATCACTTAGCATACAGATCTGCGTATTTCCCAGTTAAGGTAAGTTTGTGAATTTGGATTTTCTGTTTATAAACACTCGTGAATAAATGCCATAATTGTTTATCAGCCAAATTCTTTGATGATTAACACCTAGACATTTTATTATCCATTACTCATAAACAACGTACCTCAACTGCATCATATAGTACTCTAGTTAAGAACTAATAGTGGGCTACTTGGTGTGTAACACACTGTGATGAGCACACAAAACTTGGCCTCAACTTGCATCATGTTTTTCCTTTGCCAGTACTTTAATTTACATCCTAATTTATGATTTATCATCTCAAAACAAGATCTTAGGCTTTCAGTGCTTCGAAAGTGATTACTGTGAGGTAGCCTAAAGGTGTTCCTATCTGAAGAGATCAGATCCTCTACTACAGTTGGCAGAGTTTCCATTCCATCAATGTCGCAAATCCACCCAAAAAGCCCACATTTTGACGTCATGTGACGTCACATTGTGTGTATACTACGTTAAATGGTTGGTTTTTTCTAGAGAAGCTGTGAGGTTGTTGGCTTGGTATCTTTACCACCATGGTAGAGTATCTGCTGAAATATACTTCCAACTGGTATAGTCTACCACTCTACCTATACTTGATATGCATCTGAGGTCCTTCATATAATTTTCTCCTGCCTCTGAATAAGGATGTATATAATAATCCAAGCTATGACAATGCACATATTATAGGCATTGCCAATTCTGCTAATTTGAGCTTGGGAGATTTCTAGCAGTACCATCAAGTATATATGGTAGCCCGGGCTCTGTTTTTATGTTTATTTTGTCATTTAACAATAAAACAGATATAGGATAAGCTTGCAGCGGTTTGTCTGGATTATCTTATCGTTTACAGTTCTGCACCTCTGTCTTACTCGGTCCATTATGGTTATTGGCTAGATGCAACATTTGCAAGTTCTCTGTTTGTCTGGGTTTCTACCATTTCCATTGGTCACAACCAAGGGACTTACGGCTGTAGTGATATAACAATTTGTTCTGTCATTTCTTATGGAGCCTGCTGAGTGTCTTCTCTCGCTGATTAGTTATAAACTCTTCATCAAGCATTGTTTATTTTCTTCTATGAGGTTGTTATTAACAATAAGGTTTGTGAAACAATTTTGCAGAATGTGATTGATGGTGATTTGTGTGAGCAGTTTTCAACACTGTCTCCTGTTGTACAGAAGAAGATTGCTGATGTGCTGGATAGACGAACACCGCAGGAGATATTGAAGAAACTCGAGGACGTGAGAAACAAGATCATCTGAATAGGCTTCTGTGTATGCTTGCAAAACTCGAAGAGATGAGAATTATCACATGTTACCACTATGTAGAGTTCTGTTACGAAAGAATCAGATATAAACTTCTGTGTAGACAAAAAAATTTAAGCGGAGGTAATTCCTTTCATCATTGTAAAGTTTGCTATATGAAAGCATAAACCAGTTTTACTTCTGTTGAAGATGAGAACTTCAAATTTACATAATATAGTTATATTTGGCTGAAAAAGATCATTGAATTTGATTTGTTCGGAATATCATCCATTACTTTTGTGTAGACAATGCAAATGCAATTTATTGTTTGGTGGTTTTAATGGTGGCTATTGTGATCTTTTATCACAACCATTTTGTTATTACGCTTGTCATTTATAATTGTAAGCAGTATGTGAATTATGAAAGACATAGTGATTTATGGAGCCTTCTACTAGACACCCCCAAGGTCCCAAATCCTTTTTAACCCAACTTTTTTTGCCTACTGCCCATAAATTTGGAGAAATATGCATTATGGATTATAATATGCTTCGCATGCTCATACACAGCTCAGTGCAGAGCAGTAGTGGAAAAAAAGAATATATATATATATCTCTTCTCTACACTATATGATAGCCGGGTCTTTAGGAGTCCCACTTCAAAACCGAACAGTGTATTTCCAATCTCTCTATTTTAAGATTTTAGAACCACCTCCCTTAATTTGCAAAAAACTCCCCCACTTTACTGAATACCAATTCCAATCGAAATTAAACACCAAGTTCACTGTATTACACATACACACCAACTCCAATTTCTCCAATTCCAATCGAAGTTCACTGTATTACACATACACACCAACTCCAATTTCTCTCTATATATATGAAGGGCTTTCTTGAGAGTTTGTTGAGAGGTATAAGGTTTTTTTTAAGCATTATCAAGTGTGGGTTGCTGTGGAAGAGGTATAAGGTTAGAATTTTGCCTTTTTTTTTTTTTTTTTTAATTATTATTATAAAAGTTTGAAAGTTTGATGGATATGTGAAATCATGTGAAACTATGATTGTGTCATGTTTTGCTTTCAACTTTCTCTTTGATCTTGACTGATGGTGAGGAAGAACAATACTATTATTGTTTTTTTACAAAGACAACGTTAACTTAGAGTGTGTTTAGGGTCTGCAAACATTGTACAATAAAGTATCTATTTATATTTGGGGATCATGACGGAATATCATCTCAAACACCACTATAATAACACGGAAAGCACATAGGAGACTAGGCAATACGTAATTAACTACATACAACTGCATTACTGCCATACAAGTAGTGGTGTGGGTGGGTTGGGGGAAGAAAGTCAGAACTAATAAGTGTCTTTCCCTCCCAGCAAAAAAAGTTTCCCTAAAGCAAGACAACTGAAATTCCTATATGTTAAAAGGAAAATCTAGCAGCAAGTAACTACTTTAGCTTTTTCATAGTAAACATCTGAACCTTACGAATTTCTAACCACAATAGATTTTACATCAAACTATTTTGGCGATGCTTAATCTGTAATAGAAAATACCAGCATTAACTCGTGAAATCTAGCAAACGTAGACACAAGTGACAAGGATTATTGGTGACTTCTTCAAAAACAAATCAGAGTAGATTGTATAACAAGGTAAGCAAATGGATGTATCAAGTCCTTTAAATTTCAGGAATCTTTCTTAGAAGTGCAACACCTTATCATTCTCAACCAATGATAAGTGTTAACATTCAATATTAGAAATGGATGTATCAAGTCCTTTAAATTTCAGGAATCTTTCTTAGAAGTGCAACACCTTATCATTCTCAACCAATGATAAGTGTTAACATTCAATATTAGAAAACTCCTGTCAGATGGTTTGACATACACAAAAAGGTCCTCTTAAATCATTGTAAACCCATCTTAAGTGATGTCTAAATAAAATTCAAGGTACCATTGTCAAGATGGTTGCTTAATTTGAATATCAAGGATAACAGCTTAATGATATGGAGACAGTGGACATTACTCATTAGGAGTTAGGAGCTCATGTTCGATAACAATGAATTAATCTTAAGCAAGTAAAAATGTTACTAGTTACAATAATGGCATGTGACATAAAATCACGACAGTTACAATCCGTTCCTCGCAAGATTTTGGAAGCAATAAAATCAAGTCAAACAGAAGATAATGATAACATATAACTCACACCTAGTCGTGTAAACTCCAGCAGCTACTGCAGTAACTCCTCCGACAGCCATGATTAATTTAGTACGGTCTGTCAATAATACCCACACACCATCTGCAAATTGTTGTTCAATGATCAATAAATTCTCATGTTCCAACAAAATTACTATTATTGGAGAGAGCAACAAAAATGCATATCCATTTTGTTCACTAAACATTTCATATCAAGAGCATGGAATAACTATTCTTCTCTGCATCGAAACAATATTATGGAACATGTAACTTCAGGAAGATACCAGAATCAAAATTGAATGCCAAGTAGCAGAGAACACAATTTAGTGCTTAAAAGTAAAACCTGTGAGTATATATAGCTACCAAAACGAATACAATTACAATTTTAAACAGCTTATAGAGCCGCCTGGACAATATCTGCTGGCTCAGCTAATTTCCATGACTCTGATTAACATACTATCCATATGGCAAAATAAGATCAAACAGAGGACAGAATAATAATTTCTCACCTTCAATGTGCTTGAAAGTTGTGTGAATAGCAGCAAGCCACTTATCTTTTTCCCCTTTCAATTCTTCTTCAAGCGTTCTCATTTTCTGTTCTTCAGTTAACTTCTTCTCAAGAGCCCGTGCTTCAGCTTCAGCCATAGTGTTAACTCTAATTGTTTCTTGTTCTATTTCAGCTTTCACTTTCTCCGTATGGCGCTTCTGAGCTTGGATTTGTTCTTCTGAAGTACGCCTAGCTTTTTCTGTTCGTTCAGAGGACAACTCTTGCATCTTAACGAATTCAGCGTTTTGTGACCTTTGGGTTTCATGCTCGGTCTACAAAAAGAAAAAATGCATGAATGCAGCAAGCCATTAGCAAAACCAAAAGAAAACACACAAGGCAAGACTTCCATAGTTATAATTTGAAGGATTTGATTTGTCATTGTTATTTTGAAGGACAGGGCATTGCTATTTTGAAGAATTTACATTAATTTACATCTTTTTTGTGTCACGTTTCCACTACAATAAAGTCTAGACCTAAAAGCAGCCATTCATCATATTTAAGAGACCCAATCAAACCCGATTTTTATCTTTTTGTCTTTGAGTTCAGAAAACATCCCTCCCCCACCCTTATCATATAGATTTTTGTTCCAATGACATTACTCAATCAAAATGTGACTCCTGATACCTGCATTCTCTTTCTGTCAAACTCATCTTTTTGGCGTAAATGTTGTGCTTTTGCTTGTGCTTGTTGTGCTAGCAAATTTCTTTGTTCTTCAGCCATTTTCCGTTGCCTCTCCTGCCATTGCAATATAGCTCATTGTCATGAAATAATAAAAAATCCATAAATCAGCAGAAATCAGCAAATAATAAAGAATACCAAGCCCTCATCCACCCTTCAACCCTGACCTGAAGGCTTAAGGGTTGAGAGGACTATTTGATTTTTTTGAACTTCTACTAAAGATTTATAACAATGTAATCCATATGTGAAGATCCAGCTTCACTTCAATAGTTTATTCCAAATTCAATGTGAATAACATACTGCAGACCTAACCAAAAACAAAGCCACACTCCCATATTAGACTTAAGAGAAATAACAATGTTTGACCCCTTTATTAAAAAAAAAAATGTGTAGCCCAGACGACTAGTAAGCCGAGCTCCCGCCATTGCAGGCTCTGGGGAAGTCAAAATGAGCGTAGCCTTACCCCCACATGAGGAGAGGCTGTTTCTGTGGTTTAAAGTCATGACACCCAGGTCAGTGGAGCAACTTTACCTTTGTGCCAAACCACACTTTCGTTTGACCCTTTTGATACACTTGTACAATTTAGTGTGTTACAGAAGATAGCAACAACGACACACATGGAAGATGCAGTAGAAACTTTGTCACGGTATTTGAAACTGAAATCTCAAAGATCTTCATGTGAAAATAAGGTAAAAAGTCAAACATATCCACTTGTTAGCATTTATCTAGTTTGAGCATGCGGCTGTAGTTTGTAGTGGAGGTCAAGTATGTGGGTTTTGTAAGTACTCGGATGCAACTAATACCGCCAAGTGAACATACATATAATTGAGGTGCAACCTAGGGTTTTCAACATTGCAGTCACTTTTCACATTCTCTCTTCTGTCACAATCCTGAAACCATGATGGCTGAACCATGGGTTCCTAAGTCCTATTTAGGTATTAGTTTAGTAATTACTAAACATGTTTCTATTCTAGTAGTTTTTATTTGTATAAGAAATAGGATTATTAATAAGTACACTTATAGAAACGTGAGACTTTTCATATAGGACATATAGACATATACTAATACTAACATATTCTAACACTCCCCCTCAAGCTGTAATTACGCAAACTATGCAAATTATAACTTGGATTACAAAAGATAAAAGATAAGAATACTGCTCCCCCTTTCGCATAGAACTATCTTTAGTTGAAAAACTCGAACAACTGTTGAAACGTTCTTGAGGTGAAACTGTCGGTGTAGGCAATGACCTAACCTGAATACTGAAGGTGTACCACAGTCACAAACTGAAATCATAACACCAGTTTAGTGGCGTGCTACTTGGCTACTACTCACTTCATTTGTTGTTATGGATGTCATAATATAAATTGAAAACAATAACACTGATTTGATGTGCGCTTCTTGGCTGCTACTATCAATATCACTGTTATTGTCAACAAAATACTATTATGGGTACTCCTGAATACTGAATACTGGTGCAGTTATAACTTGACTGCTACCTGAAATATTCACTTGCAGTTTAGGCTTGACTGCTACCTGAAACATACTTGCCGTTTAGACGTGACTGCTACCTGAAACATACTAGCAGTTTAGGCTTGACTGCTACCTAAAACATACTGGCAGTTTTGGCATGACTGCTACCTAAAACATACTGAAAACTTAATAGTGGAGATGTCATACTGAAGACTGAATAGTAGATATGCCTTGTCATGAAGAGTTCGTTAAGGCATGCTGGAATATGGAGACATGAATAGTCTTTCTCATAGTCTCCATATTCTCTTTCCCTCATATACTACTAAATGTCTTTATATCTCCATATTCCCCCTCTCAAGTTGGAATATACAAGGCTGAGTAAGAACATACAAAGGCTTGTCTATTCCGACTTGAACTTGAAATAGAGAAAACCAAATACTAACTTATACAACCAACCAATGCTCACTTCAAAAAACAATACTGCATACTCCAATATACAAAAAAAAAAATCTAACAGAACATGCATCAAACAATACTCATTATAGAGGGTGGAGGGTGGGTCGCGTCTTTTTATAACTGCGAACTTCTGGAACAGTAGAAAATGGAAAGAATAATTCCTCATGAGATAGAGGTCATGTGCCCCTATAATACTTCAAACAAACAACTTAATCATGTTCTAGAAACCGAGGCGAAGAGGCGGCATCAATACCAACCGCGGAAGCAAGAAACCCAAACATCCATAACGACATACAAACTATACTACCCCTCCAATCCTGAATGAGAGTGCAAACTACCTTCCAAAGGCTTGATACTTCAAAAATCTTGAAAACTGATGTGTGGAGGCATGGGCGGACATCGCCAAACCCGGTTCGTGGAAGGGCGGTGGGTCGCTCTTGTTTGATGAGAGTTCCGGTGTTTTGAGGGGTGCACACTCAAACTTTAGGCAAAAATAAGCGGCGCGCCGTTTTTCCAACTTCGATTTTCTCAGACGCCGCCCGCGGGCAAGGCTATACTTGAGGGCGTGCGCGCCCTCTTCTCTGAATACAAAACGAACAATACTAAAAACAACTTTTTGGCATGGATTTGAATCGCGTCGCGTCGGCCCAATACTAACTTCAAAGACTCGGGATCTGAGAGGTTGTGCCCCTCTTATCGATTACTAAAGAGAGATTGCGGAAGACATATCATGGGTTTAAACAACAATCTTGATAAACCAATCCGAAACTTCGGATCTCTCTCCTAGCATTCTTCAAACAAACTTTAAACACTAGCAGAATCTTGAAAACTTACTTTAACATGACGCTGAACAGTACTGGTGAATAGTGACGATGAACAATACCGGTGAACAATACTTGTTAATAGGGCCGGTGAACAGTAAATCCTTCCAAAGAAAGATTGAAACTTGAATTGAGATATAAGAACTTCTTCTCATGAGAAATCATTTTTCTTCTTGAAACTTGACTTAAATACTATACTGAAAAACTTAAATAAACTTGATTTTTTTCGGTTAACAGTCAAAGGACTCGATCAGAAGACCAAAGATGGAGACTCTTATTTCAAATTATGAAGACTTATCCCTAAACCTACCTTGGTCAAGAAGGCACCCATAAAGCAAAAGCAAAAACAAAAGTGAAAGGGGTACGGTGAGGTGTCTAGTTTAGAATGGATGAAGTCAAATCTATAAATGGCAAAAGTAAGAGTATATAATCAAAAAGCAAAGGAGAGAGAACTCATCCATTGTCTTAGGATCCAAACCATTTGGTTTGTTTATTTTCTTGTCTTGTTTTTAATTTATTGTTATTTCATTTCCTTTATTTCAATCAACTTGTTATTTCATTTCTTTTATTTCAATCAACTTGTTACTTGCTCTTTATTTCAATCTTCATCTTGTTTGCTTGTTTCATTTCAATGTTTTAATCAATCTTCCTTTCATGTTTTCAAGTCATTTTAATATACAATCAAAGCTCTCAAGTTCATTAGCTTAGAACCATTCTAAGATTCAAGAGTCTACCTTTCTTCTTCTATCTCCCTCACTCAAACTCTAAACAATTTAGGATGAACCTCAACTTCTAAACTCTTTTTGAAGTATACTTCCACCACTACTAAAGCTTCACATATCTATATTACTAACTAAAACCACGATATCAGAATATAATTACCCCAAAGGGTATATTACCTACACCTTGTGCCATAATTATTGATAAAAAATGAAAATTTAAATTTAAAACACACACACACACACACCTTATACTCTAATGAGATTTCAAACGACACCTTAGAGCAAATACTAAATATGAGCTCCGTGAGTAGATAAACTAAACCCAACTATTCACATACGATACATGAATAATGCCAAGTGAAATTAATCTATTGACTAAAATAGTAAAGGAACCAATTCCAATAGATGAATAAGTAGAAACTAAAACTCAAAGGGCCATCTTAAATAAGATATTTTTCGTCATGCATTTGGGAATCAGACACATGTATGTAGTACCAGTATGGAAGGATGCCCTTTGCATAAAGATACTTTACAGATGATCAGAGCTAAATCGTTGTTGATACCTTTAAGTTACATGTTTTGCAAGTCACACTTCAATCGGTGACGTGTTTTGCACATCAGGCTTCAATCTTATTTTCCTTCCATATATTTTACTGGTTGTAACTAAGAAGTAAATATTAGTTAGTTAAATTATATGCTTATGCATCACATCTTCAATGTGTTTTTCTAACATGGAAAGATACCAACTATACCAAATCTGAAAAGGAGATGACCCCATTTTTGTAAGGCAAGAAAAAAATATAGCAAGACAAATAGTTCCTTTTTCATAATAAAAAAATATTGGAAAGTAACCTTATATAAATTACAATATTAGCAATCCACAATCCACATGATTAGTGAAAAAGCTTGAAGCAACTAAAACTAAAATAGTAGAGAGCTTTATCCATAAGAGGCGGAAAAAATAACAAAATCACACTATTATAAATTGCAAGCAAGACAACACATACAAAATAAATAAAAAATGGTGTCCTAAATGCAATCGGTCAAAAGTGTCACTCCAATTAATTATTTTGACTAGATATTATTATTACCTAAATTCTGAAGATAAGGGGTTGGAAATTGTGATTGTTAAAATTTCCCTCATACGTAACTCATCACAGCCTGTAATAATGCAGTTTTACATGAATGTTGCAGTAGCAAAGTTGGTAAAATATTTAGGTGATGATACCAGAGGTCTGGTTCGGACCCCACCGCATCAATGAGTTACTGATCTCGTTTAAAAACAGGTTTGCCAATAAAAAAAAATGTGGCAGTGTCGATGGTGGCCTTTAGCAATCGAATGAGCATACAATTTCGTGGTGTACAAACCATGGACCAAAATATCGCCGATATATCCGATATATCGCCGATATATATCGGTATTTTGGTACACCGACATCGATATTTCGACATATATCCACCGAATATAGAACCTTTTTTTCCCGATATATATCGAAATTTCCGATATAAAACTTTATATCGCCGATATAATCGATATATCCGATATTTACGATATATATCGGTTGACTTTTTGACCATTTTTTAATATAAATCTGATATTTTACAATATATTTCCGATATTATATGTCTGATATTTCTGATATTTCCGATATTTTAAATAGTTTGAAATAGTCACCAAAATAATGGATATATCCGATATATTCAATATATCCGATATATATCGGTTTTTGGGTACACCGATATATTGATCGATATCGATATTTTGGGCCTTGGTACAAACCACGAATTGATAGCTCAAAACAACAACGTTACGAACAAAACAGAGAAATAAAAGAGAACAATGCTTGTTTAAGCAACATTACGCACCTTAATGGATCAGCGGTACAGTTATATGTACAAACTGATTCTTAAGAGTTAAATTTGTCGTGGTTCCTCTTAAAGGCAATTTTTAATAGGGCATAAAGCATGTTCTAATTACAAACATAAAATATATAAAAAAAAAAAAGTATGAAATCATATCAAGAAGTGAATTTTTACTTTGTTGATATGCAAAATGCCCAAAAATAGTAATTTGAGGTCACCTGGGATATTACAAAACATGTGTAATAAACTGATTAGATGATATGGAACTGTAAGAAAACAACTACATTGCATGTTTGGCGTAAATCGACCTTGGATTTAAGTTTTCTCAACACCTGTGCGAAAAATGTAAATAGTTTAAGATAACACACAAGTTGTAATCCCCTAAATGAATTGAGCCCAATAAGTTCCATACTTATATAAGTTCATCTCCTTTTCTTGACCTTGCAGTACTCTCTGCAGCATTTTTCTGGAAACATCCTATCTTCAAAATTACTCTTTGGTAAGTGATTATTGTTATGGATTATGTTTTTACTCGTCAATAAGCAATTTTCTTTGCTTTGAATGTTGCCTGATATTATGGTTGTAGAAAGTCTTCCCGTTAGGGTTTTATGCTGTTATAAGGTATGCCTATATTCTTTTGTAATGTTTTCTATTCACCAAGATTGCTCATGAGTTACAACATCTGCTCATTTATATGAACTCACTTTCCAATGAATGACAGTGCTGCAATGTTATGTTTCTATTCCTATGTTGTGGCATCGGGAGGAAACCCACCAACGAAAAAAGTCAAACTGGTTGCTAACCCATCCTCGTAGGGTCCACACTCAAGCTTATGTTGTACTTCGACAGAAGGAAAAAAATGTGAAAAAAGGACCAAATGAGAGTTGGAGCAACAAGGGTTACTTCCTTTATGGAGTCCACTTATACTTATAGGACTAGCTAGTCATGTGAAGAGTTTGTATTTACACTGTGGCACTACACCAGAAAAGGGGTTTAATTAGTAACAGTTATTACGGTTATTAATATTTTTACTAACGGTTATGTCTGGGGTGTTACACTCATTTGCATCAAAATGAGTAACGGATATATATGTTACGAATACATATCTAACGGTTCTTAAATGGTTGTTGATTTGTCACCTGTAAGATTTGTAACGTCTATAATCATTACTAACTACGGATGAATCGGAAAAAAAAAATTAAATCGTTTTGGTCCCAATTTTTTTTTGGGATACCCGCACCAGCCTTTGCGTCTAGCATTATTTATGCCCCACGTATTACACAATCTATCCATCCCATTCAAGGCCTACGTACATACACTTGGTTACAAAAAAAAAACAAAACAAAACTTGACCAAACGTATCCCATTCAAGGCCTACGTACATACACTTGGTTACAAAAAAAAACAAAACAAAAACAAAGCAAAACAAAACTTGATCAAACGTATTCCATTCACCCATTAGCTACCTATATATTAAAATTCATCCATAAGTTGCAAAAGTTGTAACCAAAATCACATTTTATTAAACCATGAGATAATATCCAATAATATAATAATAACTAGAAAATCATCTACTGTTAATTCTTAAAACCAAATACATCGAGTAAACAAGTCCTAGCTCTCAAACGAAAAATTTCATCTCTTATGTCGTCCTTGCTCTAGCAATCATGAAAGTCGTGTTGGGTTGTGGAACCGTCGAGCGAAGCTCCGGTGTCTCACCAGCAAGCTTGGACAACGTCGAAGCATCGATGTTACGAAGCCTCTACGACCTGCCAAGGTCATTTGAGAATGATGCTCTTGGAAATAGCTTGAACGACATGTGGGCAT
This sequence comes from Coptis chinensis, assembly GCF_015680905.1. Taxonomy (NCBI): domain Eukaryota; kingdom Viridiplantae; phylum Streptophyta; class Magnoliopsida; order Ranunculales; family Ranunculaceae; genus Coptis; species Coptis chinensis. The sequence continues at coordinate 75,452 of NW_028238171.1, forward strand.
CGTGTGGGAAGAGAGCCAAACGACTTGGCGAAGTCGTTTGGGAAAAGCACTGAGCGGTCTACGTGCACCGTTTGGCAGTAATGTTGCTGGCTTACCTCCCAACGACCTGATGGTGTCGTTTGAAACTAAAGTTCTGAAACTTTCCAGAATTTCGACAGTTTAACGAAATTTCAGCCCAAAGCCCATTTTCTCACCTTTTTTCTATGTACACCTATATAAAGGAAATAGATTAGGGTTTTGAGACAACTTTTGAGAGATTCATTTCTTGGGTATTGTGGGAGCTCTATTGAGCTAGGGTTTGAGTGAGGCCTCTTATTCTTGATTCTTGATTCTTGATATCTCTTGTAAACTCTCAAATCTTTGCTATAAAGGAAACTCGGCTCTTGTGTGGATGTAGGTAACATTTACCGAACCACCTAAATCTTTGTGTCTCTTTGCATTATTTACTTCCTTATTTATTATTTGCTTATTATGGGTGATGATAAATTAGTGGTTTTGCTTATTTGAGTTTGTTGTGATAACTACCAAAGTCTTGGGTGTGTGATTTTCTTGGTGTGAGCTTCAAGTTGAAATCATTTGGGATAGAAAGTAGCTTGATTGAGGTGTGACTTTCTAGTGAAATCTCCCAACAAGTCGTAATGCCTGCAACCAGCCCAATGACATCAAAAGAAAAGTAAGAAAAAGGAAAGGCCAGATACATAATAAGTAAAACTTGTCTATACGCTAGATTCAAAAAAATAGGAAATTAAGAAACTAAAAAGGAAGCCTAATTATAACCAAAATTGTCAAAGCTAGAATTACAAAAACTCAAAGAAATCTAAATTTATGAGTATGACCGACCGCACACATTATCACTACCTTGAAATTTGTTTGAGTACGAAAATATCATGGCAATGAAGCTATATCCTAGGAGTGAAAAAAGATGTAGTAAGATTTATCCTTCTTCAAAACAAATTTCAAAGGCTTTCACTTTTCAAGGAAGAGGAAGAGGTACGGAAGTTATCTCAATTAGTAGAGTATACCATAATTAACATGGACATTTAAATTGGACCAACTTTTTTTCTACCATGAAATACCCTTGGATAAAATATTAAAATCAATTATTCAATGCCTTTAAGAAGGACTACTTAGTCATTTCAAAATTTACTACCATCTATACCCTTAAGATTATATAGTAATTTAAGGACGTATATGTGAATTCAGGTTGGAAATCCCCTATTCAATTGTTCACGACTTACCCTTCATTAATTGCCAAATAATTACCTTTTATACGGAAATTAAATTCAAGAAACCAACCGTCTCTCTCTTGTCTTCTTTTGTTTTATGTCCTTTTATTTTTATTTAAAAAATGTAAATAAATGATTTTTTTTTAATTTTTAATGATAAATTAGAAAAAATATTTTTGAGAAATTGTTTGTTTGGGGTTTTGTTATTTGATGTAATAACTGTTAATTTGATATGGATTGTTTAGTTTAGTGAGTTGAATTGTGGTTAGGGTCTTATTTTTATTTAAATTGAATAGATAGGACTAATTTTGGGTATATGATGTGTTTTTTTGATAGGGTAGTATTGTGTTTTAGTGACTTGTGGATGTGAAGTTGAAGAAAAGTGGAAAAGGAAGTAAATTTATTGGATTTAGTGGTTAAATATATTGAAAAATGGGACTGTTATGTAATAATCGTACAATATAGGGACAATCATGTAATTACCGTAAAGATTAGGGAATGTTATGTAGTTTATATAAAATATAGGGACCTAAAATTATAAAAAAAAAACAAAAAAAAAACTAAGAAATGATGAAAATGCCCTTATGACGGATTTTCTATTCATCAACCCCACATTTTTCTAATATAGTAAGATATCTCAATTAGTAGAGTATACCATAATTAACATGGACATTTAAATTGGACCAACATTTTTTCTACCATGAAATACCCTTGGATAAAATATTAAAATTAATTATTCAATGCCTTTAAGAAGGACTACTTAGTCATTTCAAAATTTACTACTATCTATACCCTTAAAATTATATAGTAACTTAAGGATGTATGTGTAAATTCAGGTCGGAAATCAACTATACGCCTATATTCAATTGTTCGCGACTTACCCTTCATTAATTGCCAAATAATTACCTTTTATACGGAAATTAAATTAAAGAAACCAACCGTCTCTCTTCTTTTTCTCTTCCAATCAGGTATTTACTTCTCCCTCTTCGTCCTCTATTGATAAAAAAGATAAACTCTTTGTTGCCTTCCTTTTCTCTTGATTTCTTCAGGTTTTGAAGAAAGCAAAGCAAGTAGGAGAATACCGACTTTAAGAAGGGTGGGAAGAGAATTGAAAGCGAGGGAAAGGAGTGAGAGCCTTGAACGATGATATCAAGGGCATTAGTCGAGGAATGGTGAGTTTTTTTTCATTTGCAATAAAATTTAAATTTTGGAGTGCTTGGTCTGATTTCCTGATTTTAGTGGGTTGTATGTTGTTACTTTAAATGGGTTATGTTGTGAAAATGTTCATTTAGAGTTAACATGAACCCTCAAATCTCCCCTCAAATTTTTGAAAGTTGTCATGGCTCTATCGTTTGGAGGTAGTGGTCTCATACTGATAGCATTTACCAAAAAAAAATTCTCCTCCTAAGATCGACTTTTTAAAGCATGAATTCTCTATCCAAACAGTTCATTATGTGGTATATCATTTCATTCAGACTTATTGACATATATTTAACACTCACAAGTAACAAAGTCATACTCTTATGTGGTCTAACGATTTTCCTAGTGGATGTAATCTGATCTTCATATCTACTATTAGTATTATGATCGCTTGTGTTTTTGAGTTTCCCCATTTTGTTGTCATGGCTACTACACCGCACAGTTCGGTGGGAGTGTTAACTGTTCTTGGAGGGAGACTTTCAATGGATAATCGTATGGGTGGTGTTAGTTCAGTGAAGATGTTTGATGAGAGGAATGGAGTTTTTTGTCACAGTGGACAATTTAGATGCATGGCTGGTGGTTCGCACAATGTTAAACAATATCACAGTAGTAAAGACTCTTTCTTGAATCTACATCCCGAAGTCTCGATGCTTAGAGGAAGTGAGGTGAATGACAAGATATCGGTCCGAGAAAGGAGAGCTTCGGCCAAAGATTGTCACCGACAACTTAAAAGACCCATCCAGTTCAACCGGTTATAACGAAACCAAAATTAAAGTGGTTGGGCTTGGGGGGTGGAGGTTCCAATGTGTAAATAGAATGATTGAAAGTTCCATGAAGGGCGCCGAGTTTCGGATAGTTAATCTGGATGTTCAAGCCTTGAGGATGTCACCCGATATATTCAGAAAACCGATTGCAAATCGGGTCCGAAATGACTAGGGGGCTTGTGCTTTGGTGAAACCCAGGATATTGGCATGAATGCCGCCAAGGAAAGCAGAGAATCTATTGAGGAAGCGAGTTGATGGTGTGACATGGTTTTAAATCCACAAGAAGTTTAGCCACCGTTATTTTAAATACAGAAATCTTTATAGAGACATATTTTAAATTCAGGTGAGATAACCTCGCCACATTTTTATATACATGCTCCTCTGTCTTACAAAGAATTGTATTAGTTAGCGGCTTTGGTTATAACATGGTTTCGAGGATGTTGAATTTCCGTGTTTCTCAAATCGTCCTCGGTTAAGTACTACCCTGAACTGTTAGATTTTTTTTTTTTTTTTTTTCATTTTGCTTTGGTTTGTATTTTTTCTTTTTATTTCTAAGTACTTGTAGGTTGATAGAAAATCTATTATACTTTGCAATAAACCATCGATTAGTAAGTCACTTTCCCTGTTTCCTTATGTGGGAACATTGTTGGGTGCTTATAATCGATATACATTCTGAGATAAACTTGAGACACTCTAGGTATAACATATAGATGTTTAGATTGACATGGTCATATACTATATCATTAATACTCATTTGTAAAATTTATTTTTAATCCTCCCTCTCATTTGTCTCAATATCCCAATATTGAAATCTTGCTTTTACTAATCTATGAAAATGTTCTTTCTTCATTTCCCAATATTTTATCTCATCAATCATAGGTGGCCGATTGTTGTCTTAAAATTCACCTTGAATATGACTCAAATGTATTGATCCCATGGCACACTCAAATCACACCTATATCCAGTCGTTGTTTTGTGGGCAACATGCTCCTTGATCTCCTCATCCTTACGATAATAAAACCAAACTATTGAAATGGTCATATCTAGGAGTTTAGATCAACTCTCACCAGAATATTATCTCTGGTAAGGGAGAATTTTTACATGTTTCTGTTTTTTTTAATGCATTTATGGGTAAACTAGGAACAACTTGCGACTGTATGTCATATATTGTTTCAACTTCCATATTTATTTCCCCCAAACTATCTCATATGTGCAGGCTGGAACGGGCGGAGGAACTGGCACTGGTGGGGCCCCAATAATTGTCGGAGTTGCAAAGGCAATGGGTATCTTGACTGTTGGTATTGTCACAACCCCGTTATCTTTCGAGGGGCGTAGAAGGGCAGTTCAAGCACAGGAAGGTGTTGCGGCTTTAAGAGAGAATGTTGACACACTAATTGTCATTCCAAATGACAAGTTGTTGACAATGAGTTTCGATCTACCCAGAATCGATGCTTTTAACTTGGCTGATGATATACTTCGACAAGGTGTCCGTGGTATCTCCGATATAATTACGGTAAAAAATCACCCACAATGTCTTGTAGTGAGATTCCCAGTTCTATTTCGTATTTTTAGGTATTAATCGAAAAATTGTTGGCTGAGAGATCATTCAATTCAAATTAATATAGTTTCATTATTTAACCAATTCGATAATTAGTTAGTACATTTCTTTTTTTGAGAAATGAAAGAAAAATATAAATTAACTGTAAGGAAAACAAAGTGGGGTATACTACAATGCGAGATACACCTACATCTGTTGCTGCTCATTGATGAGTAGTATGCAAACAAGATTTTTGGAGCTGAACCACCTTAATGTATATTACTTTTTGGCCAAGATTACACCACAGTTTGATTTGAAGTTCATGCACATATACTCGGTGAAGGCTCAAGTAGCCATCAAATTTCGTAGATCCTCTCCATCTACTACTCTAATTTTCTTTTAGATAAGTTTGATAATAAACCCCACCTTCTCGGTGTTCACATAGATAAGATTAAAGATAATTAATGTCTTTAGCCTATATGCTATTTCTCTTGTGCTATTGTGCATGAACATATGGAAAGCATGTGATAAATGTAACCTATATGGCTATATCTATCACTCTTTTTTTCATACATATGTTAATGGCCATCAAAAATTGTTCGACCTTAGGCATAGTGTAGAGGAAAGAGGGGCATTCTCAGGAGCGTATGCTCAAGAAAACTTGAGGCCCTAGGCAAATTCCCATATAAGGCCTTTATAATATGAGTTTTATCTGTGAAAGTAAAGATTTCTCTATATCTATGAGGTTTTTTTTTTTTTTTTGGTAAGATGGTCCATGATTCTGTTTGGACCAACAACATGACATCTACGAAAGTAAATAATTATTATAAGAAAATGTGAACATTGAAAACAGAATCACAGAAAAAACTCATTTGGTTTAATTTAAAAAACAAACATAAGAAGGAACATTGGTCTACAAAAGATGAGCCCCCCTCCAAGCTGGCTCACCTGCCTATAGGGTGAGCTGGCCCTGTCTGTGAGTTGGGTTTCCTTTATTACTTTGGTTTTTTTCTATTCAAGTGAAATTACAAGAAAGTTAAGATCAGAACAGTACATCCGTGTCCTTACAGTTGTACAAATGGATGCCTGTTGATGTCCTTTGTCTATATATAAGTATATGAACAAACTGGAGTTTATATGCTTATATTGTTTTGCAGTGTTAGTGTTCTCCTCTCTTTTCGTTTTTCTAATTGTGGTGGCTTAATCAATTGCAGGTTCCTGGTCTGGTTAATGTTTATTTTGCTGATGTCCGAGCTATTATGGCAAATGCAAGATCATTTGCAGAGAAGGTGTAGCTATTGTTTTTCGTTTCGGTCTCAATAAAAAGAAACACCAGGTGTGGCGTACCATTCGGTGTTTGTTGAATCTTTCATGTGTGGTCGTGTAGTATTACTTTCTTCAATTGATTCTTTTTCCTTGCATAGTTCTTCAAGCTACACCTTCTCTGCAAATAGTTATTGTGGATGTTGGGTTGGGGAAGAATAGTCACTTTTTTGCCTAGCTTTGACATGTATGAAGTCATAAAAAAAAATGGAGTTGTAGGCATAATACGTGAGCTCACTGCTTCTACCCTGCTTAAGTTATCTGTTCTAAGTGTTGTGCACGAATGAAATTTTAAGGCTTAATTTATCTATTCTAAGTGTGATTTTAGTTATACAGCGTAATTGTTGTGCACTTGGCTGAATCATTTTTTTATTACGACTTAAAAAAAGTGATTGAGCATACTAAGCACTTGATTATGGTGTATGATATTAGTCTCTAAAGTAGTGACAGGTCTAGGTGTATATGGTATATTGTATATGAATTTCTCGGAAGGGTTTTACGCTTTATCTTGCCAATTCACTGCACATTCATTCTAAAAGGATTGTTGAGTACCTTTGAAAACAAAAGCGAGGATTAAGTGTCTTGGTATGCTTGATGAGAAATAGTTATATACTTGATATGTGGTGCACTAATTGTTATGTAGGAAAATTATCAATATCTCATACTCAAATGGGAGTTATTTTAGCATCATAAGATTGCGCCCATCAGCTTTATTACCTTAATGAAATTAGTCAAAAGGCATTGGGTTATGTACACCTTTGCTCTATTTGCACATGCAATTTCTAAATAATTTGCACATGCTCAACATTTTTGCACATGCTTGGTTTTTTGTTTTTTGATTTTACATATACTCTGAATGCCTAAATGGTCGTTTGCATGTTTGATCCTTTCTAAAAGATAGTATGTCTATTTTTTTTCAATTCTCTAAATCAATAACTTTTTTTTTAATGGACTAGTTCTTCTAATTTGTTGTTTCATTATGTTCATTTTATGTAAATTCTCCGATTTTTTTTTCTACATCGCTTTTGGGGTGCAGATTGAAAAGAAACATTATCATTCGATTTACATTCATTTTTGGTGTTTACCTTATGATAGTGATTGTTTGAGAAAAATGAGTACCTTAAATTTTAGCAACTTTCTATTTCAAAATCTTTTGTTATTATAATGTGTTTAATTAGGAGCATGAGTTGGGCTAAGGCATGGGACCATGCATTCGAATTGGGATTACCTTACTGCAAATCTAGGCACCTCAAGACTATCCTCAAAAAAATGCAAGGTTTGTTTTAGCTAACCAGGTTACTACACCATACACTTTTAACTTGATATCCCGTAACCTTTTCCATTAGCTAACCAGGTTACTACATCGTACCGTACTAAAGCATCGCGTGTTCTAATTATATAGAAATCTACTAAAACACATAAATGATGCACTTCTGACGAACGTTGGAAATATATTTGATAGGAATTTCTGGATTTTCTAGATCTAGATATATCGATTCCATTTTTAAGTTTTATGATTTCCAAAAGTTTTTTGTCTTTGAGGCAGAGGGGTATTATGTAAAATTTCAATTACAGTTCTTTGACCTGCTAATATTTTTGTTGTCTTGATTGTCTAGAGGCCAATGTATTATATTTCAAAGACATGCTATTGCATGATGGACTTGAATAGAGGTAACTCTGATGTGCACCCTCAGAACTTTTATGCATTTCATGTGTCATTTTCATTTTTATTTCATGGTATTATATATAACATTTCTCTATTTCCTTTATAAGTTATCGATTAAACGTGTTTGCATCCACTTCTTTACACGAAATAGTGCAACAGAGAATAGTCCAACCAGACATGATTGGAGAAACAGAGTTTAGAAAGCGGTATATGATTTTGTTTGTTAAGTTTATGATTTTAAGCAATGCATGATAAAATGTAATATATTGGTCCATTCCTCCCGGTAGTTTCTACATGTATAATTGATAGCCAAATAAAATGTGTATGCATGTATAAAGTCATTCTATTTTAACATTTTCCAGCATAGGTTGATGGATTGATGTCAAATCATTTTATTTTGGTAGTTATAATAAAGTGGCTTATATCAACAAAAGTACACTCGGGTGTTTGAGCTCAAAACAAGCTTTACCCATCTACGCCACTTTGACTATTGGTTTGAAACAAGATTGATTGCAGAAGATTCAACACTCATTGTTCTTAGTTATGTCATTTTTATGAGGGGGCTTTACTTTTCACTGGGGCTGTATTTACTCCTTCATATATTATTCCCCTTTTACCGCATTTGACGCTCTCGCGTTAGATAGATCTAAACCAACTATAGTTTCTTACCTCCCTATTTTTTAATCCAAACCAGGTTAGATAATTTATTATTAATTAAATCTAAGTTTTATGTTTATTGATTGGTCAGTGATTCATCTGATAATATTAGCATTGTTAGATTTGATTTGATTTGATATGAACAATTTAATTGAATCTCTGGTTGAAGGTCTTTTTGTTTATGAGTCGTTAGTTTTGCATGTTGTTGTGAGGAGGCGAAGTGACTGTATTTTTTTTCAATTGAATATTGGTGACATTTGCAAAAACGATATCAATTTCCTCATCACGATTAGGAGTCAAAGAAGAAACCAAATACTGTGATATATGTTGGTAGTTGAAACATAAATGTTTTCCTGATCCTTTTCAAGCCGGTTGTGCTTTGGGGTAATATGGCTTACTTTATTATAGCCAACAATTTATTCGTAGTGTACTCTTAATTTATTGTAAGATTCGGATCGGTGTTACCGATTCACTACTTCCATTTTAAGGTGTTCCAGTTTGTACCTACCCTTTTAGGTTCTGTACGCGCATCGCCAAGTCTTATGCCCCCATGACCAAGAGAAGAATAACAAGGGAACATAATAGCAAAAAGGGAAAAAAAACACCGACCTAGAGACGCTATAGTACTATATCTGCTCCAGTCCGTCGCTCTCCCTCATTCCCTCTATGTGGTGGTGAATATCAACTCCCATCCTACTACCTCCATCTTTAGCTGGCGGCTGACTTTTAGGGGTTTGGGCCAAAGAAAGGATGATGGTTTAGGTTATAGTTTTGAAGTTCGAGTAAACACTAGATTTTTGTTTTTTAAGTCATTATAAGCACATTTGAATAAAGCACCGGGTCTAAGCCCTTTAGTGTGCAAACCCACACATTTTAAGCCAAAAACTTCATAGATAATATTTGTAGAGCGAACTCTGATTGCATTCATGCTAAAATTGATTCAGTTTAATGATAGTTGTTTATGTTCTTCTCCTTTTGTCATTTGCATTGGTGTTCCACAACTTGAGAAAGTTACAACATTACAATTTTCTCATTTCTCTTTGATGCAGGTATGATGCAAGCAGGCTATTTAGCACTGAAAGGCTAAGAACCAAAGATATAACTCATAGGGTCAAATTGAAGAACTATTGGTAGGTATCCTATTTACAGTTATTATTACTAATTATTAATAATTATCGAGAACTGTGTCATACTGTCATTATAGCTGTAATATTAGCACCATATTAGTTATTGTTTTTTGAAAAAGCAGTAGGGTTTAGTAAAATGAATGTTAGTCTTTTGTGCATTTTAGCAAGTGTAATCCTGCTTTCATCCTGTTTTGCCAAATTAGATACCTCAACTTTTACCTCATCTTTGCTAATCCCTGCTCATCATCCATTTTGGCGATAGGGATGACATTTTAACTTTAATATCCGCCATGGAGAATAAGTGGTCTCTTTTGTTGAATGCAAGTATACTTTTTGTTTTTTTCTTCTTCTTCCATTTTGTAATGTACATTCAGTTGTCTAATTTGGATAATAATGCAAGTCATTAGTGAATGTCTATCACACGATGACTCTGGAAATTCCTTTGAACTATGTCTGATTAGCTATAAATGTATTGGGGTTTATATGAGAAATAACAAAGAACCAGAGTCAGGTAATAGTTGTTGGATTTTAACCATCTTCTTGACCTTTTATGTATTTTTTTCCTATCTTCTCTAAAAGACATTATGGTATTCTAATGCATATTATGTTCTAAATTGCAGATTTGTTTGTTATTTAAAAAGGTCCGTACAGATGACGATGAGGAATTTCAATGCTACTTGGCCAATGTTCAATATAAACTAAAAGATAGTGAAAAAACTATTGGAGAAGGATTTGTAAACATTGGCGGAATTGGTAAGCCAAATATGTTCATTCCAATTCTTAAAAAGTATGACTTGAAGAGAAATGTCATAAATTGCCAAATACATGTGGTGGGGATTTGGTCTCTAGGGGCAAAATCATTTGAGATGTCTCTACCTAGAACTAGATCGGTTTATTAATTGGTAATAATAGATAAGTAACAATCAACAAAAGGGTCTTGAGGAATCTAACTTGGTAACTAAGACATCCCGCCTAGGTTCATACCTCTTAGCTCACTATATGCCATGTTTTTAGCAAGGCAGAAGGTAAACAATCAAATCCAGTTATGATTGTTTCAACATATTGGAGCTCTGTAAAGACACTGCCTTGGGATTTCAATCCTCTAAACAGAGCACTTAAGGAAGCCCAATCAAGGAGAAATCTCTTGACATCTTGGATGCTATTTCGAGCATGCACTATATCTTTGAACTTTCTTTTCTTTGAGTTTATTTTATATTTTTTGTCTTTATCTCATGATAAATGTGTAAGTGGACCTTCATATTGGGCAGAAACAACGAAAGAGTTCATTGCAAATTTGTATCTTAAACCCGGCCAGAAAGTTCTTGGTGGTGTTGTTGCATTGGTGGAGGAGACTTTTACATGTATGAAAACTTCGATGTTGATTTCATGGGGATGGATCTTGAATGTGCCATTGGATGCAAATGCTTTGTTGAATTTAATGTTACTGAATGTATGCAAATGCTTCATTGAAGTTGATGTTGTTGACTGTATGAAAAAAACATACCCACATACAAATGTATTAATATTTGTACCAAAGTTTTTTTTCTAAAGATTTTGTAGAAGCAGCCCATACTAAGGACTTTATACTTTATGTTCTGTTAACTTTCTTCTTTGAGGAGATAATTACTTATAAGAATGTTCATTGAGAAGTAAAGAAAACAGCAGATTGTCTAGGAAGGGTAAGTGTTCACAATGATGATGGATTCGTAGTATATAGCCCATATCTTGGTTGTAGTTTACTACGGTCCTGCCTACAGATTAAACTGATGTAAGACTGTAATTAAGGGGAAGAATAATTGTGAACAATTGTGTTACTATTTAATGTGACATTAGTTTCTCAGTCCTTAAGTGTATTCTCACACCTAAATCAGTATCTATTTTTTTTATGGTTACTTTTTCTGTTCTAATTGTGTGAAAAAAACTGCATTTTTGTTTCTTTCGCTAGATTATAGATATTGATTTCATCCGTGGGTTGGAGAAAGACGAATTGAAAAATACATTGAAATGAGTCATTGCATTTGTATTCGTTAGACTCTTATAATATAGATACATTTTCCGTAAGCTCAGACAATGTAGCCATATAAATGGATATATTTCGAAGTTCATCATGTCTGCTAAAAGTGTATTTGGGGTGCCTTCGTTTGGGGAACATTTGGGGTGCTTTTCGTTGGCCAACACACATAATGTTCCCGTAGGCCCGGCCCTGAGCAGGTGCCATGTGGGCGACCACACAGGGCCCCCAATATATAAGGCCCAAAAAAATAGTTTTAGTGGAAAAAGCTTATTTCGCAAATCAAAAGCCCAAACCGATGAAAAACCCAAAAAACCAAAAATTTCACAGTAAACAGTCGATTCTCTCATATTCTCTTTCCTCATTAATTATGTTAATAAAAAAAGAAAATAACAATAGATATAATAAATGAGGAGATCTTCTCAATGACTAGATCTCTCTCTTCCTAATTAATAACGTTTTCTTTTGGAAAATCACTCCAATTAATTGCTTGAGTTGTCCTCAATTACTCAAATACAAAAAGAATTAGTAAAAAAAAAAAACCCCCTCATTCAACTTACTAAATCACTACACGTTCCCTCAATAAAGTGTAGTTTTGAATGCTACATAACATAAATATCCAAAACTAGCATGCTACACAACTTTAACATATGCTATATTGGATATAAGCTACAAGTTACTTCATCTAACATGTATTTTCACAACAGTACAATTATAACAATCGTCTAACAACACGTTCACTCAATAAAGGTAAGCAATTATGCATTGAATACATTATAATTACTATCCAAGATTTGAGTGTGGTTGATATTAAATATCTTAAGGTCTCTCTTAGACCATCTACATACATCTACATATGTACAAAGAAAATTAATATCAAACTACTTCTAGTCAAACTAATTAATTCCTCAGTGATAAACACGTATAATTTGTTGACTAAGTTATTAAAGAAGTTTAAGCTTAGGGATTTCCCTCCTAAGAAAACTAGCATGCAACTCAAGGCAAGAATATCACCATATAAACAAACCAAAAGAATTGCAAAGAGTGAAAGAATATGATACCTAACCCGATTGAAAACCGGATTACCATATTTTCCTCCTTCTAGAAAAACAGTTCAAAAGAACTATAATTCTAAACCAGCTCAGGACGAATTGGGTATCAAGCCTTATACCACTGGAAATCTCTTTGAATCAGCTATCTAACACAAGAAGCGGATTGCAAAACCGAAGCTCTGAGCTGAAAGTTATAGCAGTTTCGTAACGAGTGACGCAGCTGTCAAAAAAAAGACGAACTTTGACGTTTTTCTTGATAGAAATCTTATATTTGACTCCCATAAACGTAGGAGAAAGGTCTACAACCATATAGGGTTTGATAAACCACAAAAGATCAATAAATATTCAATCTTTAATTGGTTTCCCTACCAAAAATGAAATTATTAAAAAATTTCTAAAGTCATAACCCAATAACACAAACAATAACTCAAAGTAAAAGACTTATCTTTTGATTGTCATATTAAAGCACTCTCCTTTGTTCTACTACAAAACTCTTTCCTTAAGATTGTTAGAATAGTTGTATGAACACAGCAACTAAAGTAGAATATAAGGAACAGTAGCAATGAAGAAACAAGGACAGCAGTAACTGGGAATAACCAAGGCGCGGATTAGGCTATCCTTAGGAAAGATTTAAGCCCCCTTCCAATGGTGCAGAAAGGCAACAGTGGCGTCTTCCTCACAGGATTCAATGGTTAACAACAGCCTGACTTTGCACTAGAACAAACTACCCTCTAGAACAGCAATATAACTCTCTCTGGCGGCTGACAGGAAGAAGAGAAGAAGAAAAGGACTGGTTTGAGTTTTCTGTTTCTCTGAGTTGAGTTTCTGATCAAGTCTGTTCTCTCTATGGACTCACAGTCCTATTTATAGAGGTTAGGAGGAAGAGAGACCAACTCCTAATAGAACACTGAAACTTGCTGCTCAAGAAAAAGGCAAAACAAGTTTAGGCTATTGGTCAAACCACTACCCACAACAGTAAGCCCAAGCCCAGGCTCGAACCCTACCCGATGTGGTGGATAACCAATGTGGGACTATCTACTATGCACTAAAGTGGAGAGAACACCATTTGTTCATCTCCTCCACTTTGCACACACACACACTAGTATTTAGAAATACACAAGAGATTCCAACAACACCATCTAAAGGGATGACTCCTGACTTAGAGTGTGATTTTGAAGCTGAATTACTATTACATCAGCACGAAAAGAATAATGAAGAAGAATAAACCAACCTGAAAACTCTAACAGCTCCCCTAGCTGGGATGACCTCATGGCAAAGAAGACAGTAACAACAAGGATGAATGGTATCTCAATACTAAGGAAGGCAAAGTGGTGATTCCACTATGGCAACAACAACAACTACTCCCTCACAAGACTTGCCTCAGGTCTTGGAAGAAGATTTAAACAAAGTCATTTCATTCCCAATTTCCAATAGTTAATGTTTGCAATGAGATGCCGTATAGCAACATTAGAAATGTAGCTACCTAAAAGCCAAAGACAGGGTGTGTACACTAACTCGAGATTATTCTCCTGATATTTTGGCATTATCAGAACCTAATATAAATTGTAGTCAATTCCCTTGTGGCTCTCTCACTCACTTGACCTTGCAAGCAAAATCATATCTAGATACTGGCAAGTTAGCAAATATCTAGATACTTTTGAGGAATAATATTGGTCGATTCTGAGTAAAACAAACCGCCATTGAAACCCAAGATATCATCCTCACTTTTGTCCGCTCTTTATGTCTGAGGAAGACCACTCACGTCAGAAACCAAGGCACTAAAGCAAGATCTACTACCCTTGACAACTGAAAAGAATGGTGATAGCATCTGAATATACGAGACAGGCAGACATAGACTTGTTAAGTTTATCTAGCAAGGTTTTGACTCCATTTGTTAAGTTTTAACTCTTAAGACTTGTTAAGCAATTATCCATGACCCCAGTACATTATAATCCTCATCTTGCTTGAACCAGAACATAATATATCTTCTCCAGATCTTGTACCACTTAAGTTTGATATTTTGTTTTGTGTTATGTTTATTATTATTTCCAATATTTGTATTCTTTCGTCACACCATCTCTCTTTGCTTTAGATCTGTAATAGCATAACCTCTCAACAGTACTTCAGGTTACCACTTAAGTTAATGAAACGTACCATCATGAAAGTATTGTACTGTCAATCGCCCTAACCATGAAATGAGGAGGAAGAAAAAACACATTTGAAAACTTTGGAAAATCCCCAACCAGAAAATTTTAATGTAGTATTAGATGTTAATTAACTTCACAAGATAATTCAATAAGGTTTACAGAGAATCAACCAGAAGAACAGAAAATTGAATTATAATCCTAAAAGAAAGACACGACCTAGATGTGAAGGTATATGAGAATAGTGTCGTGGGCAAATATCGTCAATTCGATATTTCGGCGGTTATTATCGATATTTTGTATTACAATTGATATGTTGTAAGAAAGCGGGAAAAGGAAGGAAGAAGGAGAGGATGGACACATGTCAAGAGGGGATTGGTCTAAGCTATTCTAAAAGAACTATAAATAGACTAGCAAGAAAAAGATTTATTTCATTGGAGATCATTACAACAAAATGAAAAACTGAGAGTAAGAAAGAGAAAAAGAGAGAATACTGTAACCGATATTATTACTCTAGACCAAAGATTATTTCAACTCGATTTCAATCTTGATTTTTCATCTTAGCAATTCATTACTGTTAATAGTGATCAGTTTCTTAGATCACTACATTGGCGCCGTCTGGGTTCAAAGACAAAGATCGCGACTGTGATTTCTCGTTGTCTTTTTCTTTGGTTGAATCCATTAATTAAAGTTTTTGGTTAGAAAGAGTAATTAGAATGCCTCCAAAGCGTGCTACATCAAATAAGGCAATGATGGTTAATGAGGGAAGCACTTCTCAGGCTATATCTAAGAATGAGGAGAGAAGAACTCGAAGAGCAACTAGTAGGATGATAGAAGAAGCAGAGGAGATGCAAGAGAAATAAGTGTCATTGAAAGATTTGTTGAGAAGGATGAATGATTTAGAAAAGCAGAACCAGATGTTAATGGATGAGAATAAAGTAATAAGGGAAGAGAAGGAGAAGCGTGCTGAAGATGCTATGTATGAGAAGGGTGATGAAGAATCGAGTTTAGGAACTCCAATAGTGCGAAAAAGTTATTTAGAGGAGAGAAGAAGGAGTCATATTGGAGAAGTACAATCGGTAGCAAGAACAACACCGACAGTAGCCCAAGAGGAAGAAGGAAAAGTACTAGTTACAAAGGAAATGGTGCAAGAAATGATGTCGAAGCAGTTAGGGGATCAGTTGTTAGAAAAAGTATCAGCATCGATAAGGAAGCTAGCGGATGATGATGTCGGTAGAAATCCATTAAATAAAGAGATAGAGAGGGCTTCGTTACCTCCGAAGTTTAAGAATCCAAAATTAAGCCAATATGAAGGAGCTACGGATCCAATGGACCATCTTTTTAGTTACCGACATCAGTTCTCAATATATCGGTCTTGAATATTGGGATCCGCATACTATGTCGATCTTTTTTCGTCAAGCTTAAAGGGCAAAGCTTTTAAAGTGGTTTTGTACAATTCGGAGGGTCAATCTCAAGCTTTAGAGAAATTGAAGAAAGGTTCCTAACTAATTATGGTCACCAGAGGGTGAAACCTAAGCAGGTGTCGGTTTTGTTTCGGTTAAATCAAGCAAAGAAAGAATCTATGAAGGATTTCTTAACAAGGTTCAAGGGTTGAGACACGTCCGGTGGAAATGTTAGATGAATCGGAAATGACGGCTGTCATAGTGTTTCAAGCAGGATTAATGCCAGGATCTTTTATGCATAAGTATTTACTTAGAAAACAAGTTAAAACATTGCAGGAGTTGTATGACAAGGTCGATAAAGATATATTAGTAGAAGAGGGGTTGAGAACCGCCAATGCGCAGGCAGTTTTACAAGTGGCGATGCGGAGAAAAAGAAAAGGATAATAAGGATCGCCATGAAAGGCGAGATTCCTCGAGATCGAGAATAAGAGACCTCGGACAATTACTCTAATAGAGATAATAAGCCACAAAGATTGACGGAAATATGATAAGACTTTGAGAGAGGAACTCAATCCTAGTAAATTTATAGCTCTGAATTCTACCCTAGAAGATATTTTGTGAATAATAGAAAAGGAAGATTTTGTTGTGTGGCCGAAATACACTCTAAGAGAAATAAAGGGGAAGCCGTATTGTCAGTTTCACAAGGTTGAGAACCATGAGACAAATAGATGTCTCCAGTTAGTTAAGGAAATAGACAGGCTAATGAAAGATGGAAAGTTGAGAGAGTTTCGGGCAGATATCAGGCTAGTAGAGACGGCAATGATACGAGAGAAGCCTTTGGGGGGTAATAAACATGATTTATCGGGGGGAAATTCCTCAGAAAAAGATTGTTCGAGATAAGATAAGGAAGATCTCAACGGTCAAAGAAGTGCTCGAGGTCAATATCGAGCCGATACCGATGAGCCAAAGAATCGATATCGGCTAGTGTTCCGTGGGGAAATCATGTTCGCATGACTTAGGAAGATTTGTCCAAGGTAATGTTACCACATGATAATGCTTTGCTAAGCACTTTGCGTATTTCGGGTTATGATGTATAGAAGATATTAGTGAACTGTGGTAGTTCAGTTAATATTCTATTTTGGAAGGCGTTTAGCGGAATTGGTTTCGATGAGTCACATTTAAAGCCCCCGAAGTTCAGTTCGTATGGGTTTAATGGAACGTGTACCAGACCAGCTGGAGAATAATCATAGCCTGCTAGCATGCTATGATTATTCAAAACTAGCATGCTATGAACTGTATGAACTGTATGTTAAAGGAGAATAAGTGTATTTCCAATATTTATGTTATTGGAAATACACTTATTCAAAAGGTGTTCCCTATTTGAATGTTGTTAGTGTTGTTTAATGGCAGTGGTTATATCTGAACTGTATGTGCATCCTGCAAGTTTTTTCATCTTTTGGTTTAAGTTGAATTTTGCTTACTCTGGTCATTGAGGCATTAAATTAATTATTTTTTTAAGGAGGAGGATAAAAACAACTTTGAATTTCCTGGAAAGTTGCAAAAGGCATCAATTCCACTGCCGATCGATCAGTTCTATTGTCTTATTTATTACATTATTAGTTAATTTTTTACTTTTTGTTTCATGTTTCTAATGTCGGTCGGCGTTGTTGGCAGAATTTGTTAGCTTGGTGTGAATAGGGAATGAGGAATTGTGGCTGAAGTGGATTTGAACAAAAATTGGAAATTGGCGAAAGAAAGGAGGTGCACAAACATCATGGGTGCACTCTTACATGCTGAAAAGAGAGTATGGGTGATGGATTGGCAAACCAGAACTCCTGTAAGTTTGTATTCATGCTAAGTGTCTATTTGTTGCTTTCATTATGCTAAGCGTACTATAATGGTACATATTTCTAAATGATGGGTTTCTTAAAACCTGTTTTGTGTTGGGTAGTTTAGTGTTGAATACGTGGGTTTTTATTTTATAAATATATATAACCTTGATGGAATTAATTAGTGTTAAGTTCTTATTGAGGAATTTTTATCTTTACTAGGTTAGGTTCATCTTGATGACTTTTCTGAATGGTTCATTGTAAACTCTATTACTAAATGGTACCACAGACCTCAACAAAGCATAGATAATTATGAAATCCAGTCAATTATGTCTGCACTTTCTTTGTGGCCTGGACACAATAATACGTACAATAAGACCACTTGACTTACTGCGAATTCCATGCACATTGGTAAATTGGTACTCACCTAGCTAGGTCGACAACATTGCTTACTTGATAATCTTAGTTATTTTGTGTGTGTATCGAAATTGAATCTTTTGTGTTGAAGCTTTCTATTATTTTTAACTTATCAGTGAATCATATTTATACTTTGAATCTACAAACTTGGTGAAAAGTTTTCCTCTAAAAATAGTTCTCTTTCTTGGCTTAGCATTTAGTTATGCTATTAGAATTGTGACTTATCAACTTGATTGGAGTGAATTATTCCACCTTCATTTAGCCGGTTTGCATTCTGCGTAATTGAAATGTAAAAAGTTGGTATATGCTTTTGGGTTATGTTACATGCATGGTTGAATAAATTGCTTAAACTTGTGGTAGATTATAGTAATAAATTGATACTGATTGAAAGTATAAATCTTTGGTTAAATTTATGCCTCCACCAGAGATGTACGTAATTGTTATACTCAAGTTTCGAGTACGTATAGATGTACAATATGAGTCAACTAATATTTAATCAACCTTATATTTCCTAATAAAGGGCACAATTGGCATCTAAGCTGGGTACTGAATTATATCAGTGAATCATATTTATACTTTGAATCTACAAACTTGGTGAAAAGTTTTCCTCTAAAAATAGTTCTCTTTCTTGGCTTAGCATTTAGTTATGCTATTAGAATTGTGACTCATCAACTTGATTGGAGTGAATTATTCCACCTTCATTTAGCCGGTTTGCATTCTGCGTAATTGAAATGTAAAAAGTTGGTATATGCTTTTGGGTTATGTTACATGCATGGTTGAATAAATTGCTTAAACTTGTGGTAGATTATAGTAATAAATTGATACTGATTGAAAGTATAAATCTTTGGTTAAATTTATGCCTCCACCAGAGACGTACGTAATTGTTATACTCAAGTTTCGAGTACGTATAGACTTACAATATGAGTCAACTAATATTTAATCAACCTTATATTTCCTAATAAAGGGCACAATTGGCATCTAAGCTAGGTATTGAATTATATTAGTTATCCATAATTCTATATAGCTAGATCTTCAAAGAGAATTCATGTTGCTGACCCTTATGTATGAGGTCAAAGCAAGCGATTGTTGTGATGCAATCACTAACCAATAAAATCATATGTGTAATTTGTCCAATGAGCAAAGCTTGATGCCGTTGTTAATTAGAATATTTTATTTCACTTGATTAATTTATTTATGTCGTCAATAAGGACTACACTTATTAAGGACTCTATAATTATTGGCCAACACTAAGTATATTAGGACCTCATCACCTTCCCTGAGTGGCTAAGACTTAACCAGTTGTTTGTAGTATTAAGTTAAGCTATGACATTTCTTTTGTATAAACTGAAAAAAAAAAAATTACGCCATATATGCGTTAATGCTCTATGTATAATGCTCCCTTTGTAGTATGATACGGGTCAATGTCTAGCTCTTTCTTTTTCATAGTTATGGCCTGGGTAACTAAAAAGAATATAAACTACGGTCTTACTTTTCAATATAATCTGGGTTGGATACCTCACGCTTTATGAAGAATTTCAGACTTATCATGGGTTCTTTACATTTTTGGTTTGTTTGTTTTAATTTTCCATGCCACACAATGTTTGAAATTTGTTCTTTTATAGATTAAATTATTAACAATGGAAGATATATGAATCTGATTAGTGTCAAGGTTTATTCGGATAAAGTTGTTCAGATGACGGATCAGTGGTACTTTCATTTTCCCTTTATGTGAAAATGCTTTGCTCATACACTTAAAATGTTAAAACTGATATGCAGATCTTAGTTATTAATAGTTGTGTAATGCTATGAATTCCTAACCTGTGTGTTATAGTTATTTTTAGATTTTCTATTGGAAAAAACTCGCATGTTATAGTCGTTAGTGGCTTTTGTTAATTGGTGCAAGGATTATCAGTAATCTTTGATTTAATTTGTCTTTATTGATTTTATTAGAAATAACAAAAAAATATATTTCATATTCTAAGTATTATCACATACTCTCTCACTTTCAGTGGTTTGTATATACTACTCTAAAGAATATTGTTGAAGAAGAGTGGTGAAGAATAGAAGGTCTAACTGATTTTGTGCACCCCTTTATGAATTGTTGCTACACCTTACCCTCATTCCTGGGTTGGAAGAGATGATCACTCGGGGTTTGCATATTGTTTTGTAGCTAGGAGTCTTCAGAAGAAATGTTGAAGTTAATCATGGTTAAGATATTTTGTCGGTGGGAAACTCAGCGAGATATTGTTGCTTTATGTGTACGCATTACGTAAGTGTGGAAAATTTCATGTCGGGTTTTGTATTTTGTATTAATATTTTTATTCTATGCAGCTATGTTTTACCCAAGTGTAGTAAAGCGTTAAAAGCACTTAAAGGCTATAACACTCTCTTGTGCCTTAGGCAAGGCGCTGTGCGTGCCTACTGATTGAAGTGAGCAGCGTAGTAATAAAAAAAAAAAAATAGATATATCAAATAAAAAATAAAATAAATATTAAATATGACATGAATTATCACTGATTTGCTTAGCTAAACTTTTAAAATTAATTTTATGTGATTGTAAACATAAAACCATTGTAGTCATTTAAAAGAAAAATCTTAAGCAATAAGTAAAGAGCAAAATAAAACTCAGATCTCTCAATACAACCTAACTCAACTTCAATAAACTAAAATAATGAACCGATAGAATTAAGTCAAATGAGTTCTTCATAAAATAGAACACATGATTCAATTTTAGAATCCCATAAAACTTCATTTAAACTTTAATCCATCTTTGTGTCTTCTCTCAATCCATACAACTTAACAAAAACTAGTCAAAATTAAGTTTAAAGTGTACTCCACAATGAAACTTACTAAATTTGTACAATTTCTTATATCATACAACAATTGGATTGACTGTAAATGTGTCACGTATAGCAAAAATTGTAAAAAAAACGAAAAAACTGTAAAAGTTGATAAGGCGCGCGCCTTGTGCGCCTCGACAAAAAGCACAAAAAGCGCACGCCTTATGTTACCTCTCGCGCCTTGGTCAAGGCGAGGCACTAAAAGTGCACCTTGCGCTTTAAGCACGCGCCTAGGCGCGCGCCTTGACTACACTGGTTTTACCTTGGGCTCTGCAAGACTACAACCAAAATCCACATATAATAGACAGCAAGAGTTATGTCGTGTATCCCTTGCCTCTAATTACAGTTTGCTCCTCTTCACATGTCCCATCTCCTTTGTCTTTTGCTTGAAGGCAATTACTTCCATGCATCTATCCTGCCGCAGTCTTGGACAAGGTACCAAAGACCATACTATTTGGAATCCAATAAGTTAGTGTCTTCGCTTTACAAAATTCAATGATGTCTTTGGCCAGATTACAAACATTTTTTATTTATCTACTTCTAGTTTCAATCTTGCAAAGGCACAGGGTGACTCTCCCACAGTTCATTCGGTCACATCAGCACTAATACTTCAAGCACAAGGGGGGTTTGATACGAAAAGTGTTCTACCTCCAAGCTATTGATATCTCCACCTCGAACATAATGATATCCTGGACTGTCCTTAATTTCTATATAGAGCCGTTAGGGTTTCTACTGATTTTCACAATAACCATTTTTTATGTGTTTTATGATAATTTGGTACCTTTATAATATAAGCATACCGAAATTTTGATTTGGCTACTTCTTATGTCCAAAGTAATTGCTTATTATAAGAGGTTCCTTTTCTTCATTGCATTAATTAATAAATTAGTGAAATAGTCTACTAAAAAATTATATCAATGAAATCATTTCAATGTATTACTCTAGTTACCTGCACATCATATCTACAGCTTTACCAAAAAAAAAACCACTCTCGCTACATTAATCGTTTGTATTCGTTTGGAACCCATGCATACTTCCTGCCATATTGACAATTAATATTTTGCAAAATTATAATCATGTGCAACGCACATGTACTTTTGCTAGGTCTTGGCCAATTAGGATTACTGAAATGAACTATACCCCCACTAGATATCAAGATGGAGATCCAGCTGCCAAGTAGCTTTGTTGAAAAAAATTCGGATAGGGCATCATTACCCAGGACCAGCTGGTGTAGGGGTACAGTGATATACAGGAATGAGGGGTGGGTTATGCAAGCACCTACTTGCAAGTTGCCAAAGAGTACAAGTTACTTGGTTGAATGCTGGGTCATCCTTTCAGGGTGTTTAGAGAGCAATGGAGCAAGGATCTCTTAAAATATGGATTGAATATGAATCCACTCCAGCTGTACAAACTTTGGGCATTGAGGTGCAAAAGGACACGAGCTATGAAAATTTCGCAGAAGACACTATGGTTAAATATGGAGCAGCTTAACTCGCCTCTTGATAACTATGTTCACATTCTCTTCAATAAGTTTTGTGTATCGTTCATATGCAGAACTAGTATGCTACACTTATTCAAAACTAGTCCCTATTCAAAACCGAACAGTGTATTTCCAATCTCTCTATTTTAAGATTTTAGAACCACCTCCCTTAATTTGCAAAAAACTCCCCCACTTTACTGAATACCAATTCCAATCGAAATTAAACACCAAGTTCATCAGTATTACACATACACACCAACTCCAATTTCTCCAATTCAATCGAAGTTCACTGTATTATATACATACACACCAACTCCAATTTCTCTCTATATATATGAAGGGCTTTCTTGAGAGTTTGTTGAGAGGTATAAGGTTTTTTAAGCATTATCAAGTGTGGGTTCTTTGTGGGAAGAGGTATAAGGTTAGAATTTTGCCTTTTTTTTTTTTTTTTAATTATTATTATAAAAGTTTGAAAGTTTGATGGATATGTGAAATCATGTGAAACTATGATTGTGTCATGTTTTGCTTTCAACTTTCTCTTTGATCTTGGTGATGGTGAGGAAGAACAATACTATTATTATTTTTTTACAAAGACAACGTTAACTTAGAGTGTGTTTAGGGTCCGCAAACATTGTACAATAAAAGTATCTATTTATATTTGGGGATCATGACGGAATATCATCTCAAACACCACTATAATAACACGGAAAGCACATAGGAGACTAGGCAATACGTAATTAACTACATACAACTGCATTCTTGCCATACAAGTAGTGGTGTGGGTGGGTTGGGGAAGAAAGTCAGAACTAATAAGTGTCTTTCCCTCCCAAAAAAAAAAAGTTTCCCTAAAGCAAGACAACTGAAATTCCTATATGTTAAAAGGAAAATCTAGCGACAAGTAACTACTTTAGCTTTTTTCATAGTAAACATCTGAACCTTACTTAATTTCTAACCACAATAGATTTTACATCAAACTATTTTGGCGATGCTTAATCTGTAATAGAAAATACCAGCATTAACTTCGTGAAATCTAGCAAACGTAGACACAAGTGACAAGGATTATTGGTGACTTCTTCAAAACAAATCGAGTAGATTGTATAACAAGGTAAGCAAATGGATGTATCAAGTCCTTTAAATTTCAGGAATCTTTCTTAGAAGTGCAACACCTTATCATTCTCAACCAATGATAAGTGTTAACATTCAATATTAGAAATGGATGTATCAAGTCCTTTAAATTTCAGGAATCTTTCTTAGAAGTGCAACACCTTATCATTCTCAACCAATGATAAGTGTTAACATTCAATATTAGAAAACTCTGTCAGATGGTTTGACATACACAAAAGGTCCTCTTAAATCATTGTAAACCCATCTTAAGTGATGTCTAAATAAAATTCAAGGTACCATTGTCAAGATGGTTGCTTAATTTGAATATCAAGGATAATGACTTAATGATATGGAGACAAAGTGGACATTACTCATTAGGAGTTAGGAGCTCATGTTCGAGGGCACTTTACTTTCTCTGAATTTGTTATTCAGGACAACAAAATACTTCAAGGGAGGTTACCTCCACGAGTTTACAAATTTCATGTCGGACACCAAAACATGTAATGTAACTTTTGTTGCAAAATCGCCGTTTAGTTGTCAAGAAAGCTGAAATTTTAATGGTGTCAATAACCCATCTCAAATTTCTAGCTCATTTGAAATTTTACAGGCTTCATTTTCTCAGCTTTCAAGGATTTGTTACACGCACCATATTATCCACTTATATTCGCCTTTTCCTACCCAAATAGTATATGTGAAAGGCATCTTACATATTTGCTCTTATTCAGGATTATCACTTACCTATTCTCACAGAGGCAATATCTTTATGATTAAAGGTTTTTTTTCCTTACCCAAATCTCGCAGAAGTCAGGGCTCTGTTTCATTATCTCTACGGTGACTATGATATGCCAAGAGTGTTTGACAAGAGCGAAGTAAGCCTTCTCAGCTAATGACTTCTCTCGACCTTGGTACACAACCCCCTTTTACATAGGATATGACCCTTAATAGGATATGACCTTGGTATAAGGATTGTTGTACTTATTGTAAGAGTGGAAAAACTGACATGGGCTGATCACGTTGATTTAAAAGTAATTTGGCGTGCATTTTTTCAGAATACACTGGAGATAAGAAATTTGGAACTGATTTTACCTAGAAACTGGTGTACTTCTTAGGATGTAGTATGAGTGGAAACGATTTGAGTTGTGCTTTACGTCGCGAGAAGTCGGGCTCTGTTTCATTATCTCTACGGTGACTATGATATGCCAAGAGTGTTTGGCGATTACCGATAAGCCTTCTCAGCCTAATGACTTGACATGGGCTGATCGCGTTGATTTAAAAGTAATTTGGCGTGCATTTTTTCAGTAATACTAATCGGAGATAAGAAATTTGGAACCGATTTTACCTAGAAACTGGTGTACTTCTTAGGATGTATGAGTGGAAAATATTGACTTGCTCATATGTGTTTATCTCTTAGATCTAAAAGAAATTATGAAATTAAGGATAAATTAATCTTTGGAGTATAACTATGTACGTTTCTTATAATAGGCTTTGTTGGCTAGGGGCGTGCTAGAGCTGAATTTCGGGATTGGGAAAAAAAGAAGAGGAGGTTTGTAATACAACTTGACATTGTCTCACTTTTATTCTATGATGGATTAGCATTATTGATAGAACTTCGCCCGATTCTGCTTTGCTTCATGTGCTTTTCCCACTGCAGGACATCTTTTTCCATCTTTTTATTCTAGGTAACTTAAAAGTCCCCTTAAGAACATGTGCTAGCCTACACCTCATCCCGGATATAAGTAGTCACTTATTAGTCCTTTAAGTGCTTTCTTTTGTTCCAGCCCAACTCCAAATGTATTGTTGTTCACTTGAGTGTTGGGCTGTTTAGTGATAGTAATGCCTCCCTTTTCCCACTGCAGGACATCTTTTTCCATCTTTTTTATTCTAGGTAACTTAAAAGTCCCCTTAAGAACATGTGCTAGCCTACACCTCATCCCGGATATAAGTAGTCACTTATTAGTCCTTTAAGTGCTTTCTTTTGTTCCAGCCCAACTCCAAATGTATTGTTGTTCATTTGAGTGTTGGGCTGTTTAGTGATAGTAATGCCTCCCTACATCATCAAGTAGTGTGTCTTGATTGGAAAGGATCATGCAGCTGTAATATGCTGCTCTATCTCCTGATACCCTCAACGCATACAGTTGAATATAATATATCAATTAATACGTGAAGGTATATTATACGTGAATTAAGTCAGAGTACAAGATAGTGAGACTGTTAGTTGCCATGCATGACCTAACAGCAGGTATCAAATGTCTTAATGTCAATTTGTAGATTTGGTTTTCCTAAAGTTTGCGGTTGGGTCCTGAATTTACTATTGTTATAAAACTTCTAAGCAATAAAACTTTATTTTCTAACAAAACTTTGTTTGCTATTGTTAACAGAACCTTATATTAGAGTTTGCCCTCTTGGATTCACTACGGCCGTTTCTTTTAGGTAATGTTAAAATTTTAAATTACATGATTTAATTCATAATATTTTTGTATGTGCATGTAATTATATATCCGAAAGTACTTCTTTTTTCTTTATATTAGATTTTTTGTGAGTGCATAGTTAATTTTTTTTTGTTATATCCGAGTACTTCTTTTGTATGTGTTCAATCTAACTACTCTATATTAAATGTCCCTTACAATTATAATTCTGCCTTTTTTTATCTTTATTATAAGAAATCCGTATGGCCAAGGACAAGAATAAACAGGTTCGTAAATCAAGGCTAAGATGCAATCTTCTCCCACAAAGAGAGTTGGTTATAAATGATTCACGTGCTACCGAATTTCAAATATTGAAAAAAGTTCAATCTATGCACGAGAAGAAACCGTGAATAGGCAAAGAATCATCACTACCGATGTTGATTTTCAGAACATCAACAACAATTCAACAAATTTTAATTTGTCGATTTTGATTTCATTGATTGACATTCCACTTCAAAAAAGTACTTTCGCGATATTGGTAAGTATTAAATTAAACACGTTGAATATTTAGATTAATAACTTATATCCTTTTTTTATATTTTTTTTCTTTTATATAGAACTATGGGACTTTGGGGAACCCAACAAAATTTGTTCTTTCTGTGGAGCTATACTCTGGAATGAAGAAAGGAACAACAAGAAACAAAAGGGACAACTTCCTACATTCTCCATTTGTTGTCAAGTAGGAAAAATACAACTTCCACTATTGAAGAATCCTCCACAATTCTTAAAGGATCTGCTTGAATTAAGGGGACCAAGAAGCACTCATTTTATTGAAAACATAAGATCATATAATTCGATCTTTGCTTTCACATCAATGGGTGGAAAAATAGACTATGCAATTAACAATGGTGGTGGTCCATATGTCTTGAGGAATTCATGGACAAAATTACCATAAAATCGGATCGTTACTTCCATGAGGGAGATAAACCAAAGTTTGCGCAGACTTTTATATATATGACACAGATAACGAGGTGTCAATAGGTTAAGTGCTCTACCCAATCAAGCACTTTCGAACAAGCATTGGATGGTAGTATAGTTGAAGGATTGATAACAATCTTTGAATGCAGAAAATGAAATTGCAAAGGCCTTCGAATGGCACAAGATAGGTTCAATGAAGAGGATTACATACCATGCGCATTAGACTTATCGGCTGCACACGCTCAAAAGATGCAAGGCAAGATAACCAACCTACATCTCTGAAGTAGCAAAGAGCGATGCTTGGAAATGGAGTTGAATTTCATCATCGAGATATAGTTGTTGAACACCAAGAAGAAGGCCTCAAACGAATTCATGAACATTATCCTAGCTTTATGGCAATGCAATATCCTCTTTTATTTCCATACGGTGAGGGCGGCTACACATTCGATATTTTTGTATCGAGGGAAGAAGAAATATCGAGAAAATCACCGCAACCACGGTTAGCATGCGAGAATATTATGCCTTGGAGACTTCAACATAGAAAATGAGGGCGGACTTTAGTCGAGGTGGTAAAAGTAAAATTGCAATTTCGGTCGATATATACACATGTGTAGAAGAAGAAAGACTTGATTGGTTCGAAACAACCAAATCCACAATTAGAAGCGAGAACTATATAAGAATATAGTTGACTCGATTACTGCACTGGAACCACGGATGCAAGATTAGTCGGAAAGCGTTTAGTTTTGCCTTCTTCATTTCTTGGTGGGCCCGCGGTACATGGTGCGAGAATTATCGGGATGCCATTGCTATATGCAGATGGATGGGGGACCTCGGATCTATTCATCACATTCACTTGCAATCCAAAGTGGAATGAAATTAAACTTGCAATGAAAAGAGTTGAAGGTCTAAAATCCGAATCACGCCACGAAGTTGTTGTTAAGCGTTTAAGATAAAAGTGGATCGATTATGAAGGACCTCAAAGAAGAAGAACACTTTGGCAAAGTTATGGCAGGTAATTTTAAATATTTTACATCTTAATTTTATTTGTGTGATGCCTAAACTATGTGACTCTTGGCTTGAAAACATCTTACTCCTTTTTTCCCCCGTAAATTATTCATTTTTATTTTATTTTATTTTCTAATGGTTTTACTTTTATATAGGAATAATTAGTCGATTTACAATATAATGTCTAATGTCTCACTTAGAACCTTCAAGCCAAGTGTAATAACTAATAAATAAGCCAAAAAATGAATGATATTCCAATGGTTGCTCGGGGTTATGCAAAACTTTATATATTATACTCTTTTCTTAAACGTAACGACTTTATACAAACAAATTTGTAAATTTTCATGTGATATAGTGGTATCAAGCACTCATATTTATTTACTTTTAAATTTGAATTTTGCAGCAATCTATGTTATTGAATTCCAAAAACGAGGTCTACCACACGCTCACATACTACTTTGGTTGCACCCTGATGACAAACCTTCTACACCAGCTGACATTGATAAGATTATATCGCAATTTGAACTTCAGACAAAAATGATGACCCGTTGTTATATGAAATTGTCGTAGACAACATGATTCACGGTCCATGTGGAGAGCTAGACAAGAATTCACCTTGCATGAGCGAGCGAAAAAATGTACCGGACTTTATCCAAAAGAATTTCTGAAGAAACTACATTCGATGACAAAGGGATTTGCAAAGTACATGAGAAGACCGGGTAGAACGGCTACAAAAAGCGGAAGAAGAAGACTTTCACCGTTGATAGCGGATGGGTTGTTCCTTATAATCCAGCTCTTTCAAAGAAATATGGAGCACATATCAGCGTGGAGTTACGTAATAGAAGTCGAATGGTCAAGTATCTCTTCAAATACTTGAGCAAAGGTCAAGATAGATCCACTGCTGTTGTTGAGACTGATACCAATGTTGAAAACACAGAAACCGAAGAAACAATAATACAAGTTGATGAAATTCAAAGATTCTTAGGATTTGTCGGTATGTATCGCACATGAAGCTTCTTTGGAGATTATTTGGATACGATATCCAATATCGATACCCACCTGTTGAGAGACTACCATTTCATCTTGAAGGCGAACATACGGTGTTCTATCATGACGATGACAACACAGATGAAGTCATCACCCGTGAAAGTGCAAAGAAAACCAAATTTACAGAGTGGATGCGCTATAACCAATTACATGAAGATGGTAGACACCTGAGGTATGTTGATTTCCCATTAAAATTTGTTTGGGTTGATTCTTTTAAATGTTGGCAAGTAAGACAAAAAGGAGTAAAAATCGGAAGGATCTTTTATGCACATCCGACGTCAGGCGAACGGTTTTATTTGCGAATGGTATTAAATGTTCAAAAAGGTGCAAGGTCATATAAAGATCTTAGAACTGTCAACGGCAAGGTGTATGAGGATTTCAAATCAACGTGTTTTGCACTTGGACTGTTGCAAAATGACGAAGAATGGAACGATGCAATCGTTGAAGCAAGTCAATGGGCTGGTAGTGCTTCCTTGAGGCAGTTATTTGCGACACTATTAGTTTTCTGTGAGGTGAGTGAACCTTTGGTTCTATGGAACAAACATTGGGAGTTGTTTGAGGGCGACATCTTGGACAAAAGAAAGAACTCGAGCAAATGACGGTGATCTGATTTTAACACCTGAAGAGCTTAGAAACCATGCGCTGACTGAGATTGACAAATTACTTAAACAAGTCAACCGTCAACTGAAGGATTTTAAGATACCGTTCAAAGACATGAGGTCAGAACCTAGAGACCCAGATAGACTCATCACGGAAGAACAAGACTATAGTCACAATGAAATGCAATGCAACAATTTCATGAAATGCAAACCGCACGAATCATGACCGAGGAGGACTATATATGATGAAATTATAAATGCAGTCAATACAAACTCAGGTGGGGTTTATTTTGTCTATGGAGGAGGAGGGACCGGCAAGACACATTCTCTACAATACCATCTTGACCCAACCTGCGGTCACAAGGGAAAATAGCCATTGCGATTTGCTTTCGGGGAATAGCGACTCTACTTTTTCCAGTGGAAAAGACAGTAGCATTCAAGATTTAAAATCCCAATAGAAATTAATGAGTACTCAACCTGCAATATAAGTCAAAACACCATGCTGGCCAGACTTATTCAACGAGCTGATCTTATAGTATGGGACGAAGCTCCTATGACCCACAGGCATGATTTTGAGGCAGTAGACAAGACGCTGAAAGATCTAATGGGCAAATAAAATGAAAACAAGATCTTTGGAGGTAAAATTATTCTGCTAGGGGGAGATTTCAGGCAGATTTTACCTGTCATTCCAAGAGGTACAAGGGAAATAATAATTTCTTCATCGATAAACAGATCACATATTTGGCAACATTGCAAAGTCTACAAGCTAACTAGAAACTTGCGCTTAAAGAATGTGCATTCTTCATTGGCGTCAGATTTCAGCAAGTGGGTATTAGACCTCGGAGAAGGAAACTTACCTGGCATTTCCATATTCGAAGGTAAAGAAAAAAATTGGATCCAAATTCCTAATGATCTTCTTATTCCGCCTGGCGATGACAGCATAAGTGATATCGTGTCAAGTATTTACAAAGATTTACCATCAAAATACATGGATGACAACTACTTCAGAGATAGATGTATTTTGTAAGCCTACAAACGAAGTCGTAGATGATATCAACTCCCACATCCCGTCTTCTTCGAGGGACAAATCATTGAGTACTTCGGTAGCCGATTCAATAAGCTCCATATCTGAAAATATTGAAGAAGCGATTATCAGATATACCCGGTTGAATTTCTTAATACAATTAAAGGATCCGGTCTTCCAAACCACAAGCGGAGTTGAAACTTGGCACGCCAATCATGCTCATTAGAAACATAAACCAAAGCCTTGGTCTTTGTAATGGAACCAGACTTATTGTTATTCAACTAGCTCCAAAGGTCATTAGAGCAAAAAAATTATAACGAGGGAGCAACATTGGCGGAGAAACCGATATACCAAGGATAGAGACAACTTATAAGTGCACTAACCGGCCTTTCGGTTTGAAGAGAATCTGATTTCAATAAAGATTTGTTTTGCAATGACAATAAATAAAAAGTCAAGGACGGACATTGAAGCATGTGGGGGTATACTTGCCTAAGCCGGTTTTGATCATGGACAACTATACGTTGCAGTATCACGAACAACTACAAGATCAGGACTGAAATTCCTAATCAAGAAAAATGGTGATGAACCAGAAGGATACACTCAGAACATTGTCTACAAAGAAGCATTCAACAATTTACAATGAGGTAAAAAAAAAATATTAGTTTAATATCAAATTTTCATTTTTTTAACTTCGTATAGAGCGAATTACTTATTAACTGATTAATTTTTTTATCCTATTGCAGTGTAGAAGACCATCAGCTACTATGGAGACATTATTCACATTCGCCATTTTTTTTATATTCTCTTTTGTTCTTTATTGGAATATACACACCCATTTTCTATATATGCCAAGTGTTTGAAATCACTACAGTTTACTACTTCGTTGGACATACATTTGTTTTCCTTTTATATTTATTTTTTAGTTAATTATATTAACTTTGAAAAGATAATCTCCTACTTATCTGTTCTCGGTCGATCTACTTGCAGCATTTAGACATGACAACTCATTACAATTTGATAAAGCAAGCCACCAAGTCAGTTAGGAATTTGAAGCTCAGAGTAAGAATTGATAGAAGCTGGGACCACTATCTGGTTGGAAATGAAACATTGTTAAGTAAGGATATGATCCTTATTGACGAAAAAGTAAGTACCACACTTATTCAACATTTTTTTTTATCACTTTAAGATTTATATCCATTATTTTTTCATTCATGGGGGTGACCAAATTAATGCGTCTATACCTATGGAGATCTATTCACGGTTTAAGGAAAAAGTTCAAGATGGTTCGATTGGTACATTTGGAAAAATTCAACATTAAAAGCGTTAGGTCTTCTTGTCCAAGTGAACAATAAAACAAGATAACATTTGAGAAGTATACTACCATGAGGAATATTTCGGATGAAACATCAATTCCGACAACTATTCAGCTTTGTCGATTTCAAGAAATTAGCCCCACGTGATAAGCAAGGCGAATTTCTTCTTGGTAATTCTAACATTTTTTTTTTCAAATTACATTAGTTCGTTTATTGGTAAAATTTTCATAGGCTTACCAATAAAGTTTACCTTATTCAGATGTCATTGGTTTCTACAACAACATCGGTGAATTGCAAAAAAATGTTCACACAAGAATGGGACAGTCAGATAAAAAATCAATCTACATTGATAATGAGAGGTATGCTTTTTCTTATTAATGATACTCTACTATTTAATAAACCAACTAATCACCAATGGTATATTTTTAACTCTGTTTCCTTATTTGTTGTTAGAATGGAATGCTTGGAAATTACTTTCTGGGGAGATCGGATTAAACAAATACCACAAGTCCTAACAAAAAATGGCCCAAGAGATATTATAACTGTGACTTCAACAACAGTCAGATTGTTCTCAGGTACATCTATCTAAATATGTACATTCAATAAATTTGAGTGATATGTGCTAATGTACAAAGTTATTGGGCTTCAGGTAAATATGTACTACAAGCAACACCGGCGACAAAGGTGTATATAAACCTGGAAACAGATGATGCTCATACTTTAAAAAATAGGTAACAATTACTTATTTCATAGGAAAAAATCATGTACATACTTTAAAGTTTATGACATATCTCTTATGTAAAATGCAGTTCAAACAATCCACGGGCGGAGTTGCCAATTTCCAGAAAAAGGCCATCTACCTATGCAACAGAGGCAATTCAAGTGAAAAATTTAGAAGAAATTGATACATTGCTAATGAGTACTTCATCAGTGGTAACTTCCTGCCTTTATCCAAGTTCATGTGTAATTCTTCTTTTCAATTATTGTTTGACTATTTAACAAAATTTGAAATTATCAATGTATAGGGGAAAAGGTACAAATTTAAAGCAAAAATATCAGATATTGACAACAAATACAACTGGCATTACAATTGTTGTGAAAGCGACCAGTGCAGAAGAAAGGTAGAACTAAAATATCCAGAATGGTGGTGTGACTATTGTTCCATTTCAATGAAAGAACCAACAAAAAGGTATTGAAACAAATATTATTAAATAAATTACAAATATTATCATAGAGAATAAAGTAATTACATTCTATGCAGGTACAAAGTCCAATTTGAAATAGAAGATTCAACATGCAAAAAGTTGATAACAACGTTTGATGATGAGGCTGAATATTTGTTGCAACGTCCTTTGGATGAACTGTTGAAAATTGAGAAACAGGTATTAATTAGTTTTAACTCTTTAAAATTACATTTATTTACAAAAAATCTCGTACGATGATATTAAAATATTATATGCAGGAAAATGGCTTCGACTTGGTTTCTGAAATATTAGAAGAACCAATTGGCAAGGAATATGAATTTGAAGTCAGAATAACAAAGTACAACTGTGAAAATGGAAAAGATAGCTCATTAACCGTCTCAAAAATAGACAAAATTGAAAAGGTAAGTACAAATTTTATTGTTGCTTATAATGCATTGTTAAAATTTTACTGTTGCAATTTATTGCCTAAGCAAGCTGTGGAACTTTAGCTTCATTTCATACCCCCAGTAATAGTCATAGCTAATGTTTCACTCTACTACTAACCTATCTTAAAAACAGGGCATCAAAATCATCAAACAAGAAGATGAAGAACCAAATGCCAAAAAACAATGTGTAGAAATTCAGGTAACATACTCATTCTCTAATACTTGGAAATAAAATATTGAAATAATAACTAATTGTGATTTAAAATTATTCTTACTGCAGGATTGATTGAATTCATAAGGCTTCTCATCAATAGAATCATGACGTAAACGAAGGAGTGCGAGACGACATACGAAAATACACTCAAGTTATATGTTGAAGTTGCTTTAATTATACATTTTTCTTATTTAAAGGGATATTATACATACATTAAACTCATTATTTGCTCATTGTCTTCCACTTAATTGAAAGTTCTTTACGATCTAATAGTGGTACTGCTAAAGGTTTGCTTATTTAAACATCTTTCAAAATTTATATGTCAGGCTTAGAAATATCTATTTGATTAGTTTAATGGGGATAGTGTGCTTACAGTCTTTAGTTTATCTATGCAAAGACGCAAGAGTAGATACTATGGTACTTTTGTGATAGGGAGATTTGGCGAGTCTATGGAATTCCACTTGAATTGAGGGGATTGTAGTTGGCAGAGTTGGAAGTGAAGGGATGGTTGTTGAAATGGTTGCTGGGATGGTAGGCAGTGAAATGGATGATATGGGTGTTGAAAGCGGTGGATAAAGCCGGTTATAAGACACCTTCTCCTATTCAAATGGCGGCGATACCACTTGGGTTGCAGCAGAGAGATGTGATTAGGATTGCGGAAACTGGGTCAGGTAAAACTGCTGCTTTTGTACTTCCTATGTTGACTTATATATCTAGATTGCCATCTATTAGTGAGGAAAATGAGGCTGAGGGGTCCTTATGCTGTTGTTATGGTTCCTACTAGAGAACTTCTAAAACAAAGTTTGGTATTAAGGAACATACCTCTGAAAGTGTTAAAGAAGCAGATTTTTGTTTTTTCTGCCGTATGGATGTAATGGCTGAAATCACCCCTTCTGAGGTCATTGGACCCTGAATATTAGTTCTCCTGTTATGGAGCAGATTAAGCATTCGAATCACAGACTGCTTTCACCTTCATATATCATTGATTTATCACCTGGATACCATGCTAGATAGTTTCCAACTCCAATTGCTGAGTTACGTCGACTTTACTCTATATGTGTTTGTCAGAGCTGACGATCAGTGTATTCCACGAATTCTACACCGTGATGTTAAGCCAAGCAATATATTGTTGGACAATGACTACAATGCTTACCTATCTGACTTTGGATTGGCCAGGCTTCTTGGTACCTCTGAAACTCATGCGACAACAGGTGTAGCAGGCACATTTGGATACATTGCTCCAGAGTATGCAATGACGTGTCGAGTTTCTGACAAGGCAGAAGTATATAGTTACGGTGTGGTGCTGTTGGAGTTGATCTCTGATAAGAAAGCCTTGGATCCCTCTTTCTCTTCATTTGGAAATGGTTTTAATATTGTTGGAAATGGTTTTAATATTGTTGGATCCTGACTTTGGAGAAGAATTCTACACCGTGATGTTAAGCCAAGCAATATATTGTTGGACAATGACTACAATGCTTACCTATCTGACTTTGGATTGGCCAGGCTTCTTGGTACCTCTGAAACTCATGCGACAACAGGTGTAGCAGGCACATTTGGATACATTGCTCCAGAGTATGCAATGACGTGTCGAGTTTCTGACAAGGCAGAAGTATATAGTTACGGTGTGGTGCTGTTGGAGTTGATCTCTGATAAGAAAGCCTTGGATCCCTCTTTCTCTTCATTTGGAAATGGTTTTAATATTGTTGGAAATGGTTTTAATATTGTTGGATCCTGACTTTGGAGAAGCAGCAATTGGTCGTGTTGCTCCAGTTGATTCTGGTAAACTATGTTTTAACAATTCTTCTCGAGTAAGGTTTTAAAGATAGTAACATATACTAAATAACAATCTACGTAACATTAGGATTATGGTGGACTTCAGTAGGAAAATTGTTAGTTCATCCAGGCCTGAACATTTTCCTATTTTGAACACGTACATCTCTGAAGTCTCAATTGATGTGTAATTTCTCTGTTTGACTGCTTGAGATAAGCTTCACAATAAAGACAGAAGCACTTCGAGTATTTTAAAATATTCTGCTTTGATGGTTTCTGCAAATTAGTTCAGTTGGAACAAGAAAAGTAATCTCCAGTTTTTAATACTGAAACAAGATCAGTACTAAAACATTGTTTGCTAAAAAATAAAGGTAATAAACACATCATTACACGTGTTGATGAAGAGAGTGAATCTGCCTTGCATGAATTAATCAAGTCTGTGGGTGAATATGCTCTGTTGAACCGTATACAACCACATATGCTTGAAGATCACAGTCCACCTTAAAGTGTGCGTGGAAAAATCGTTTTACCTGTCCTTCACCATAATCACACATCACAAGACCTCCTACATTGTACATATCGCTACAACTAACGCTAAGGCCAACAACTTTAGTTACCTTGAATTTTTTAGCCACTCCAAGATAAACCACTGCAACTGAAAATGCCAACATGATCCCTGAAACACTTTTTTGGTAAAATCCCTAAAATACACTGGTTGAAAAGTTGAACACGTCTGCACTGGCTACTTTTGATAAACCAGTGCGAAGCACGGTTCGCATACTAGTATATATATATATATATATATATATATATATATATATATATATATATATATATATATATATTTGTTTTCATAATCATGGTGGAAAAAAAGAATAAGGTTCTGCTTTTGGTTTTACCAGTAGCAGCGCGTTCAGAAGTAGGGAATGTCAATAACTAGCCCCATCAGAAGTAGACCGAACTCGTGATTGAGAGTTGGGGGAATATTTTAGTGTGAAAGGTCGTAATTGGGACCATCTGAAAAGATTAAAAAAAGAAGACAATTGCACATAGGGCTATGGCAGCTTCAAAAAAAAAAAGCAACGTTCACAATTTGGTAACATCAGAGCTCCACTCATTAAAAGCCGTGATGGAACTTGGAAGATAGGTAGTCCCAACCAATACCATCAGCAAATTCTCTTCTTCATTATAAAAACCCATGCAAAGCTCCCTATGCATATCACAAAAACCCTTGCAGCATCTTAAGCTTTGAATTCTATTAGTCTTCTGTTGGCGTGCAGTGAAACAAACACCAAATGGGATCAGATTACTCAACCTTCCCAACTGTTTCGAACTATTACACTTCCATGCCAACTCGTTCCTACAATGGTTCATCTAAAGAGTCTTGCGTTCGATCATTCCATACCACGTATGACTGGAATAAACATCTTGATAACATTAAAGGGTCTTGTCAACTGGTCTCTCTCTTTCTCTCCCTCATGATTGGTTCATTCTGAAAATTTTAGCCAAGTAAAATGCGAATCAGAATATTTTTTGGGTTGCATGCATAATCTCTTCATGTAGTTAGAGAGTTTACACAAGAAGTATTAATTACTATATAACTAGTGTCCTGCAACTACTACTACTGATATGACAAATGAACATTATTGATGCTGTTGATATCAAAAAAGTATTTAACTAGAAGATCATCTTCACAACTATGAATCCCATGAGCCAGTTCACTTAATGCGTCACAACAATACCATGCCAAACTATATATACACGCACAAGCTGTAACTTTATCTGCCCCATCTAAAGACAGTGTCCAACTTCACAATTTTCTAATATATCTGATGATTAAATTTGTTGTTTTAAAGATGGTGATAGATTTCACGGCTTCGTGGTGCGGTCCCTGTAAAGCCATTGAGCCAGCTTTCATGGAGTTAGCTGCCAAATTCACAGATGTCATCTTTGTAAAGATAGACGTTGACGAGTTGATGGTATATATTATTTTATTTACTAGAATTTCAACTTAAATGCATGATATGGTACATGAAAGATACTAAGAGATGCCTTTTTGATATTTGTTATGTGGAATATTTTGGATTATGAGTAGAGCGTTGCTGGAGAATTTGGTGTAGAGGCTATGCCAACTTTTGTACTGATCAAACATGGTAAGAAAGTCGACAAGCTTGTTGGGGCCAAGAAGAATGAGTTAGAGAAGATGATCGAGATGCATAGGGTACAATTGAAGAATCCAATGGAACAGGGTACAACCTCAGCATCATTCTCTCAATTCCGTTTGACTTGACTGCTTGTTAGGCAACTTGTTCTTGGCTTTCATTGTTTTCTCATCTAATAATGTCATACTCTTTTCTTTCCATTTGATGCGAAGTCAAGTTCCAAATTGTGCAATTGTGCTTTCATCAGAAGCACCATATTCCAAATTTAAAGGCAATAACATGTATCATTTGGGACCTTGCAATCATATACTTGAACCATAGTCCACAGCTTCAATTCAATAATGTACGTGATAGACTGACAACATTCAAACCAAAGCTCAAAATGAAGTCTACGAACACAACTTAAATCGATTACCGTATCAAGGAAAAATATACTTCTAAAACTTACTAACTCTACAACCCCTTTCAAATTTAAATCAGATCTTCAAACATTTTAAAGCCTCATCAATGAAGATTTCTGTACTACTATTTTTATTGTATGCAGATGACCTACACCTACGAGACTCAGAGTGAGATCATACTTTTCGAAAATATTAAAGAGATTCATAAAAACAACCTCTTGGCCAGAAAGCTAATTGTATGATATAAACATCAAATCCTAAAAGTTTTTTGTGCTATCCAGCATTCTGTTTTCCAGCCCGACGTGTGCCATGAAAGCTGAGCTAAATGAGAGTGGTATAGCCAGGTAATGGATTACATACATTCTTTGTATCTCTGAATCAGTGGTATGTGTAACTGCCAGACTTTAACACGTTAATGCGTGGTTATAAGGTGTAGGCTTGCTGAATTTTTTCTATGTCCAGCCCCTTCAATTTGACCACGGATTCCACACGACCCTTCAAGGTATGGAGCTCCGTCAGCCTGCAAATAAGAAAAAAAAAATCAGGAATTGTCTCTAAACGTCATGATTAATTGTATTCTTTCCAAATATCCAAAAGATTGCAATGCCTAATTGGTTGCACCAAAAGGAGTGATAATATACTCCATCAGCCAATTATAAATATCGTCTTTTTCTTAAAAAGCATTATGTACAGCTATGAAACACAAAACGAACACAGGGATTAAATTGCAAGACATGAAGCATGTATTCTCATAAATAAGTCAGTACATGAGAGAACATTAAATGGTGCCCTCACCGAACATTTTTGTGTTGGGTGAGTGCAACCCATGAAGACTCCTTTGAGCATGCACCCACTTAAGTTCACACGCTTCCTTTCCAAAATTCTTCTGCCTAGTAAATGCAATCTGTAGAGCAGAGGAACCAACAACTGATTCAGAATTTCAGATTAAGCAAGAAGGAAGCAAATCAGGTTGCTTGTTACTATTTGGTTGAAACAGGAAATAAAAGATAAAAACTGAAGGATATCGGGCGGGATATAGGAGATTATGTTATAAAGCCAAATAACGCCAGCCCAGCCCCACCCTATCCCTTCAATCGCAGCAAAGGCCCAGTTGACATAGACAGCTAGCAGTGTCGCAATCTGCAGATGATCATTAAGGCAAAGGTTACTCTCTTGTGCAGATACCAACTTAAAAGGAGCTCCGGAATGAAGGACCAAAAAGATTGCTCACCAATTGGGCAAGCAAGAAAGCAGCCCCAAGTAACAATCCAGGGAGCTCAATGAAAGACTACGCGACCGTGTCACAAATATGAGTGCCTGGCTAATGGTGCTCACTTGCAGGTACACCGCCGATGCAAGCTTTTTGAAGTCATCTTGTTCTGTATGTCGTAGGCTTGGAACTTTAAATGCACTCTGGAAATCACCAATAAGGGAAATTCTTAATATAAGTGAACTGCAACTGAGGTATTGCTGTCAGATTTATCACAAGTTATGCA
The DNA here is from genome assembly GCF_015680905.1 of Coptis chinensis. Taxonomy (NCBI): domain Eukaryota; kingdom Viridiplantae; phylum Streptophyta; class Magnoliopsida; order Ranunculales; family Ranunculaceae; genus Coptis; species Coptis chinensis. The sequence goes on from NW_028238171.1 coordinate 115,276, forward strand.
AACAAAGAAATTCAAACTAGAAGTCACTTGAATGAAGGAGGGTTGTGATAAAGCACATATGTAGGTGGAGGTGGGAGGTGCTTAAAATGTTTGGTAGATCTTGTCCAAGAGTGCCTCCTTTTTTTATATAATCATAATGATAGTGCAACTTTACCACCCAAACAAAAAGAAAAAAAATACAAATGAACTTAACTTCCCTCATTTCTTTGAAAGAGAAACATGTGCCATGAGATAAAGCTTTTTGAATGAGCTTACACCGCGGTCGAAAGGGAGCAATTCTAAATCATTCACGAACAGGAATAGGACTGTATGCATGATAATAAAAGTAAACAAAATTCCAAACTCTGTACTCAATTGTTTCTGTTGAATTAAGCACTCCATTGTAATTTGTTCTAGTTTCCATTTTGAGAAACTCAATATCTAACTAACAAACAAAAATCTTATCTGGGAGTGTCTATATGACCTACAGCAACCTAGCTAGGTCTGGGCTCCTCACAAAATAGTTTAAGGACATACACGAGATCCAAATCATATGAGAAAAAGTAACTTTGGAATTCATGGTCAAAATCAAGAACATCATTTGAAAATCAAGAACATTATAAGTGAACAGAGTATTATTTGATTGAAGAAAACTTTACCAGGAAGAAATCTGTCTTGTATGCAGCCCAAAAGAATATAACTGTCATGATGGCCAGGTAACTTCCAAGAACTATACCAGCTGCAAAAATCTTCGCAAGCTTCCAGCTGTCTGGGAGAGGGGACGGCTTCACTCGATCTTTAGAAATTGCCATTATAGTACCTGAAATTAACCAGTCACAATTAGAAATTTAGAACTAACAATGGACAAAGCTATGAGAATAAGGGTGGGGTGGAAAAGATGTGATGTGCACTTAAAATGAAACTTGAAGACAGAAACAATGGAATGTGAAAAATACAAACCATCATTTAGGATGGGCACCATGAATGGTGGAAAGTCAAATTTCCATATAAGAGTGAGCAGCATGAAACCAAGCTGTCACGAGAAATATAGAAAAGTCAGAACTAAGAAGCCTGATCTATGGCCAAACATATTTATTTGAGATCATAGAAGCTTTAATCATCCAAGATCCTTAGAATGTGAATCAGGTGTGTTACAAGTCTGTCACTGCACGACTGTATCTAGACAGCTGAATTAGGCATCAAACAATTTAACGTAAAAACATTCGTATAACTTTCATTTGAATGATTGTATGTGCTTCTAATATAATACATTTTTTATTTCTCTCCATCGATTCCTTATAAAGAGGAGGTCTCAGACTTCTACCTCTTTAACCAACATGAAAAACAAAAATTAAGAAAACAAAGACACCCAGGCATCTGTTGGGCATAGCCTAACGCATGAACCCCTGTCGCCTATGTTTTATCCAGGTTACAGCTACAATAGTTTACCACTATAAAGAATCACTAGAGCTAAAATAGAACTTGCCACAATACGAATTGTAATAGAAACTGCATAAATCTGCAAAACCAAAAAAAGAAAAAGGATTCTTTATATAGAGCAGCTTGGACACTAAAAAGGAGCATTTTTTTTTGTTAAACATGATGGTTGCGATCTAATTGACACATACCATATTGTTCTTCATCCTTTGTAAACTACTTTACAATAGGACAAGAAGACCTAATAAAAGAGTCAAATGCAATATAAAGAGAAGGAGAACAAAAAATCAGTCCACTTAGTAGTGATGGCCACCAAGAGAATGCAAATGACCAAGCGGAACCCCTCCAGAGCTTACAAAGGTAGAGGAGTCCTGAGGATTTTGCTATGATTATCTCCTTGTCATGCTCCTGGTCAATCTAACCAAAACTTAGACGGCCAAGAACGTAGCCGACATTCAAGGTTGACAAGACTTCATGTTTCATGTCTGAAAAATGAGCGGCTCCCTTCGGACTAATGACATGTTGCGGCTCATATAACAAAACAAAACAAAGGATTTATAATAAAATATTACCAGGAAAAACACCAGCAAAACCATCAGCCTTTTCTATAAGTTCCTCAACTGGCAAAGGTGCTAATGATACGTCTTTGTTTTGGCTCAGTAAAGCTGACGAAGGATACATGTTAGTTCCCATTCCCAGACGGCGTCCTGTTTCTTTTGCAATTGCCAGTTGATCACCTAACAAAAATTTAATGGCATCACTTAATAGACACACAAGACAGATTAAAGAAAAAGCAGAGCATGGGAGAAAATAACAGTTTGAGATTAAGAGCTATAAACACAAAGGGCATTTAACAAATCAACACCAGCATCTACCGTTAGGCAGAAATTGGGTTCTCTATGACCCTCAATCCTGTCCTTTATTAAGTAGCCAAGAAGGATCATCAGGTTATGACATATATATGCTCAGCTTGAATACATTGTTAATAAGTTGTGAGGACAAAGAAATGAATGACCAACTATTAATATTACGTCACTAAATGAAGGGCTTGCATATTTAACAATTTTTAAAGCCCTCATATGAAATTTGGACTTTACACCTACAGTCAAAACCATAATAGGTTTCAACTTTGAAGAACAAATAGAATGCCCGCCCACCTGTGATCATTTTAACATTTACCCCAAGATCCAGAGCTCTTCTTATTGTATCCCCACTGTCAAAGAGAGGCATAAGACCAACAAAATGCCATGACCCTCCAGGGCTCTCCGTCCTCTGGTCTGGAACTTCCTATACGTGAAGAAAACACATGCCCAGAAGGTATAGTAAAAACAGTGAGGAGAGGAGTAGAGGACATGAACCATGATTCAACAACAGAGGCAAAATACTACTAAACCTGGTAAGCCACTGCAAGAGAACGCAGTGGAAACTTATCTATTGCAGCATGAACTCTACTCTCTATCTCCGACTTGTTGTGTGCAAGATTAAAAAATCTGAAACTCATGCCACATTTAGGCTAAACAGTTGAAAATTAACAGAAGGCCTGTCCATATATCTAAGCACCTGCTATAACAACAGCTTCAATCTCCCCTTGAGTAAACGGCATTTTGTGGCAGGTAAAGATTCCCCAGTTAGAGAAGACTACAAAACAACAAACACTTACGGAATCGAGGTATATGACCAGTACATTTCTTATTATGTCCAAACAACGTAACATAATAAGAGAAAGAGTCCCGATACTAAAAGGTCCATCTCTTAGCATTTTGGTATCTAAACCGTTAAACCCAACAGAGAAAAACGCTTTCCTCACTTTTTTCTTCTTTTCCAAATTAAAAACTAAATAAACCAAAAACCTAAAAAAAAAAATAATAACCGAGAAACCAAAAACAGCGACATTTTCGTAGATACCTCTTAAATAGGGGTGGAACTAGGACGGGGAGGCGAGTCTAACCCAAGTTTCAAATGTTTCAACCCAAGTTTGAGACTCGGTCCTTAAATGTTTATACAGCTTGCACACCGGAACCATATAAAAGAACACTTCAATTGATAAGCCTGAAACATCAAAATAACTTCTGGAATGGAAACCGTTACTTCATAAATTCTTTTTACTTATTGATTAGATAGATTGTTTTTGGATTTGGATTAATAGTATCTATGTTCATAGGAAAGAAAAAAAAAAGGTGAAACAAGTTAACATTCCCCAAAAATATGGCCCTTGAATATGTTGTTAGTGATTAGTATTTAATGCAGTCATATTTATTTTGTTTTTTGCTCAACAAGTTATTGATTATCAATATTTTGTAGTCTGCTATGTTCTTATAAAATTTTTATTGTTTTCCATTTTCTCCTCAGCATGGATAAGACACAAACTACTTCTATCAGTGAGCGTGTTGCATTTGTTGAGGTATTTTATTTTTTTTTTTTTTTTTTTTTTTTTTTTTTTTTTTCTTTTATTCTTACATGAATTGTAAAACTCCACAATCTATACAATGTTTGTTTTTTTTGCTTAATTACGTTAATATTGTTAACGTCATTGTATTTTGTAGGTGGGGAGAGAATACGATGGGCGCGGTAGTAGTATAAAATACAATCGACAAGTGAACCGAAGCTTAGAAGGTGATGGATAGACAAAATGGAGTGACAAGTGGGATAAGAATTTCAATCAATACAACCAAGGTGTCAAGCAAGGAGCTAGAGGCGTGGTGGGAAGGAAAGTATGGGGAGCGGTGGAACCGTACATGGGGAAGGTCACAATGACTCTAGTTGGGTGCACAAGTCAGGGGAAAAGCAGGTTGTGGAAACCTTTGGGACACTCATGTTCATTGAGGACACATGGTATGAGAGGTACCCGTATTTGGGTTTCCAACATTGCTTTGAGAACTTCGGTCGCGACTCTGAGAAGTTCATAAACCACCACCGAAACATCATGAACCCAAGCATTTTTCGTTCGATTGTAGAATACTACTTCTTTGACCGGTGGAAGCACAACCATAAAAGTAGCAATAAAGAATTTGACTTCATTCGGACTCGGTAGATGGATTCTATTCCCAAGTGGTGGTAATGGTAGTTAGGTTAATCACCACTTATGGTCCGGCTCTATGGGGTTCAAAAGGAAGTCACGGATACGCATGATAATGAGAGGCCTATCATAGGCATCCTTGATCACCATGATCAATTCTTTGCTCTGTTACTTTGGCACACCATATCTAGGCTATCGGTTAAGAATCTTTAATTCATTTTTTTTTTTCTTGGATTATGTTTCCTAAAACTTATTGGCACCCCATTCTACATTTGTGAGTGATGGCAAATTAAATAAATCTGTAAAATTTTATATAATTTTGTTTTCTACATATCTTGCGGGTGACCCTAATTTTTTCGGTTGCTTGGGGAATGGAAGCGCTTGCAACAAATAGTTGAAGTCTACATATATTAATATATGGAAAACCAAGGTTGCAACAAGCTGAATGTTCGATGGTGCCAAATATTCTGCATTTTGTCTCCTTGCGTGTCATTGAGTTATACTAGCATCAATTGAATATTTAAGTGTTGTGAAATTGGGATTTATGTGTTGAAGGATATGGATACTTAATTATATTTATCTCAACATTTAGACATTTTGTGGATACTCAAAATTTTGTAGGAGCATGATACGAATAGGCAATGGTGCTTTATTTTTCAATTCATTATAAGCAAATGTTCAATATGTTGATCTTATTTCGAGTGCAAGTATGCAGGTAGGTGTTTGATAGAGAAAGGAAAATGATAATCCATGTTAAAGTGATTTGCTACATAAGGTTTGGAGACTTAAGATGCCTCAGGAATCAATGCTCTCGGGGTGGGCTGAGATAACTTAGTTCCACCGGTTGTTATCCATAGAGCTTTGTGAAAGCTGAGAAGAAAGAGAAAATGAATTCCAAAGTTTTATATTACTTTGTTAGATACAAAGTAAATGGTGAGAAACAAAATCAAGAATCATTTAGGTTGAAGACAAAGGAAATTTCTAGATCACGTTACTATACATTCGTAGTGTAAAAATGTCATTCAAGTTAGATCAATTTTGTACAATTATTTGGAAACATACGTAATTTTTTATCACCTCCACGAAGACCAGATGTAATTTTTAGTGTTGACACGCTGAGTGTGAAAGGCACCCATAATGACTTGAGTGGCGTAGCCACGGGTTAAATTTTAGTCTATAATACAAAACAACTCAGTTTTTAAGCAAAATTATAAGGGCTTAAGTGGTGGTCCTGATTTTCTCGGGATCTGTGTAGTTAGACATTCTTAAAATTGAAATCCTACAATTTAGGAGATAATCTAGGAAGCAATCTTTATTGATTTAGAAACCCGAAGGATAGTTCTTCAATAACTTAATTTATTTTAAGAGTCTTTATTAAAGGCTTAAAGCTTCTTACGTTCTTTGGTTCATCTTCTCCAGTGGTAAACTTCTTTCAAGATAAAAATCAGATCCAATGATTGAGTTTGCAAGGTGAGTGTTAGTTGTCTTGAAAATTAGTTCTACGCATGTCTTGGCAAAGTGCATGATGTCCCTGAATTTTCTCCCCAACCAATTCGAACAGGAGATTATTAATTTTATTCTAGGTCAGTCAATTTTGTAAATATGTCCCTTTTATACAATCTTATAGTTGTAGTTCATCCACTACCTCAGTATTGATCTTTAAACGAGCAATGGTCAATTGGGTGTTTGTTTTTATAACTTTATATAACAATTGTTAGAAAAATGGATTTGCACAAATCCATTGAGATATAAATGAGTAATTTGTCTCCTAAGTTACCCTAATTTGAGATGAAATGGGTTTCTCTTGAAATAATACGTAAAGTGAGAAAAAAACTTTTCGAAAGGGTGTACTAGTTCGAAACAGTGCATTATGCCGAAAAGGTGCAACCTTTCAAAATGTGCACTGGTTTGAAACAGTGCATTATGTCGAAAAGGTGTGACCTTTCGAAATAAGCACTGGTTCGAAACAGTGTTTTATGCCGAAATGGTGTGTCCTTTCAAAACATGTGACTTTTCAAAGAGTTGCTTACTTTTTCCAAAGAGTCAATGTGTTGTTTCAAAAAGGCACCACTCACCTATAAATAGTGGATGAATTTGGAGAGAAAGACACACCAGATCACACAGAGTTCTGATCTTTCTTTTCTCCCCCTGTTCTTAGTCAAATACTATGTTGTGTTTGCTGATTCTGTAGAATTAAAGTGCTAGTTTTCTATAGAAGGAAATCCGTTCTATCTTGAGAGACAGTTTCCCATCAACCTTCAAGCACCGTGAGGGGGAAAATCTGTCTTAAAGGCATAGTGATCATCACTAGGCTCGGATTTAATCATTGGTAAATTAAGTTCATTCATTGAACTAAAAGTTTGTTCATGATATATTTGTTATATCAATTTGATTTTCTTGTTTACTTAACAATAAGTATATTTTTGGAATAAGTTTCCTACAAACTTAAGGCAGATTTATTGCTCTGGTACATTTGGTGAGTTAGATGAAGAAATATACATGGAACAACGAGGAAGGGTTTATTGCTCTGGACAAGAAAGGAAAGTTTGCAAGCTTGTTAAATCCTTATATAGATTAAAGCAAGCACCTAAACAATGGCATGAGAATTCGACAATGCAATGTTGTCAAAGCGGTTTCAAAATAAACGAGTGTGACAAGTGTGTCTATGTCAAAAGCACTTTCGGAAGGTTTTGTGTCATTGCTTGTCTCTATGCAGGGGCGATATGCTAATTTTGGGTAGTAATATGGATGTCATAAAATCTACCAAACAAATGTTGTCTAGTAAGTTTGACATGAAAGATGTAGGTGTCGCTAATATTATCCTAGGAATTAAGATTTCTAGGGCCGGATGATGGACTTGTTCTATCACAATCTCATTACATTGAGACAATTCTTGAAAAGTTCAAGAAATATAACATCACACCAAAAGGTCACCGGTTCGTCAGTAAATCTTCATTTAGCCAAAAATACTAGAGATAGGATATCTCAACTAGAGTACTCTCATTATACTTGGCGGTTTAATGTATGTCATAAATTGTACAAGGCCTAACATAGCATACTCGTGAGCAAGCTAAGTCGATATCTGAGTAATCCCGCCAAAGATCATTGGACTCCGCCATCTTGAGAGTTTTGAGATATTTAAAGTATACTCAGAATTTTTGAGTGCGGACTATATAAGATATCCGGCCGTTCCAAAAAAATGCTTGCGATGCTAATTGGATATCGATACTAAAGACTCAAAGTCCACAAGTGGATATGTCTTTACACTTGGAGTTTGTTTGTTTCTTGGAAATCCTCAAAACAAAGCGTGCATAACGAGGTCCACTATGGAATTAGAATTCATAGTATTGGACAAAATTTTGGAAAAGAAGCAGAGTGGCTTTGAAATTTCTTAGAGGATATTCCAACCTGGGCTAAATCGTGACACCGGTGTGTATACTGCTGTGATAACCAATTTGCTATTGGTAGAGCATAGAGTAGCATGTATAGCGGAAAGTCTCGACACATACGTTCTTGGATCCGCTTACAAAAGGTTTAACAAGAGAGCAAGTGGAAAGATTATCAAGGGAATGGACTTAAAGCCTTTGAGATAATCAACCAAGAGTCCTCATAATGGAAAAACCGGCCCTAGTTGATTGGAGATTCCAAGATCTAGGTTCAAAGGGCCAATTGAATTATGTTTGTGACTCGCTTAGATTTAGGACTAGAGAGTAATAATATACTCTAACCCATTCCTATATAAGATAGTGCATATTTGTCCTTGAGACCGGGATAAGTCAAGCTTTTAATGATTTTACTATATCTTGGAAAGTTATGTTATCCAAGTAGAGTATTGCAGGATACTCTTTATAGAAATCACCTATGTGAATGTGAAATGGGGCGCTTCAATTCTATGATAATTTTAAGGCAAATATCTCAAAAGCACTCTTTGAAACCAAGAAGTGTTCAAGGGCAAAATGAACACAAACATGAGAACCAACAATATCGAGAAGGTACTACGTGAAGATGATTGTCTAGGTTTATACAAACGACTAACGGTTCAAGGGACATTAATTTAAGTCTCATCGATCGTCCAATTAAACCCGATCGTCTTTCACTAAAAGGCAAGTTCAAGGCCTCCCATGCTCTTGACGATCGCGGTATCTTTTCATTTGTAAAAGAACGAGAAATCCGATGTTTATGATAGAAGAAGCCAAATTTTCATTCATGTGGGGATTGTTAGAAAAATAGATTTGCACAAATCCATTTGAGATATGAATGAGTAATTTGTCTCCCCAAGTTACCCCACTTGAGATGAAATGGGTTTCTCTTGAAACGATGCGTAAAGTAGGAAAAACCTTTTCGAAGGGGGTGCGATTTGAAACGATTGCATTATACCGAAAAGGTCGCGACCTTCGAAATGTGCCTTTGGTTCAAACAATTGCATCATCTTTGAAAATATGTGACCTTTCGAAAATAACCTTTGGTTTGAAAGCGATTGCTTTATGCGAAAATAGTGTATCCTTCGAAACATGTGACTTTTCAAAGGATTGCTTACTTTTTCCCAAGAGTCAGTGTTGTTGTTTGAAGAGGCACCACCCACCTATAAATAGTGGATGAATTTGGAAAGAAAAAACACACCGGATCACATAGAGTTCTAAACTTTCTCTTCTCTCCCTCTGTTCTTAGTCAAATACTATGTTGTGTTTTCTGATTTAAGTAGAATTAAAGTGCTAGCTTTCTATATATAAAAGGAAATCCGTTCTATCTTGAGAGGCGGTTTCTCATCAATCTTCAAGCACCGTGAGGGGGAAAATCTGTCTTAAGGACATAGTGATAATCACTAGGCTCGGATTTAATCATTGGTAAATTAAGTTCATTCGTTGAACTAAAGGTTTGTTCATAATATATTTGTTATATCAATTTGATTTTTTTGTTTACTTAACAATAAGTATATTTTTGGAATAAGTTTTCTACAAATATGGTATCCAATCCCATATTTGATGCATGTTTAATTTGGAGTTCCATACAATAACAATCTAATAATATCTGAAATTATATGTTTTTGCTTTTGTGTGTACAATCGGTTTCATTCTTCAATCTATAGCATTAAACTTAAGATGATTCCTTACTTTACCTCAAAACATAATCCATGGTGATTCTGTATGCATATCTTCTTCAAAAAATTAACTTGCTACCGTTGGATACTTTTTAGAAATAGAAGCACCCGTTATAGTGCGGCCTGATAAAAACCGTACTATATATATTTGGCATCACAAAGATCAATACCGCCAACAAACCTCCCACGTAGGAATCTTAATATCCACCACTACATTCTTTTTAGGATAGTAATTGAACCATCAGTAATGAATCTTAATTGTGAAAGTGAAATTCAGTTGGTTGTCTTGCTTTTAGTCCATAGTGTAATTCTTCTTCTTCTCTTCATTTTTCTGATATGTTACTTCGTACTACACATCTCTCCCTCTTTTCATTTGTTATCTCCTAAAAAAGCTGTACTAAGTTGATCAGATCAATAAAACTCAAAATGAAAGGGTTCAAAGGGTTGCATAGTGGGTTCAAGTTAGTGATCTGTCTTCACTAGTATTATTAAGATATATAGAGCTAATTAGTGTGCGACAGAATTACATTATATGTCCACTAATAAAAAGGCTTTGGGAGAGGCACTTCATTAACATAATAATATGGAGTGGAATGTCCAAGCTAGAAACACCATTACATCAAAAATATCATATTGTACGTTAGACATGTACATCATTCGCTTTAGTTGCCATAGCATTTGTGCTGGATTGCTTGACCATATGGTTTGGAGTAGCATAGCCACATGGATCTCTATTAAGCAGTCATTCCGAATTGAAACTCTTTCCACCCATTTACTAAAAAAAATCGAAAAAGTATGTTTTAGGGATTATAAAATAATTGGTAAAACATTTTTTTTTGTTTAGTAGTGGGTCTTGGTTTTGCAAATGAGATTAAACTTAAACTTTTTGAACCCACCTTAAAGAACCTCATTTGGTAGAAAGTATCAATTGTATAAGGAGATCTTTGAGGATTTTTTTTAAGATGCTTAATATAGTTGTTTAGCGTGAAATTGTACAAAACAAAAATGTTGTAAGCATTTTTGTAAAAAGAAAGAGCCGTAGGCATGGCCATTTCGATTTTTAAGCGAGTTATAAGGGGCTTAAGTGGTGGTCCGATTTTCGGGATCCGTGTAGTTAGAGTTTCCTAATATCTATTAGATTTTTAATGTAATTCCTAGCAATATCCTTGAATTTAGGAGAAAATCTAGGTAAACAACTTAAGTAAAAGGCGATTATCTAATGTAATTCTTAGCAATATCCTTGAATTTAGGAGTAAATCTAGGTAAACAACTTAAGTAAGGGCGGTAAACAACTTAAGGAAGGCAGTTTAATTAGCTAATATCCAAAGTATCATTACTATTGGAAAAGAGCAAAACTAAAAGAGTCCTATTTACAACTTGAGGAAGGTTTCTAATGTAATTCTTAGCAATATTCTTGAATTTAGGAGTAAATCTAGATAAACAACTTAAGTAAAGGCGCGGATAAACAACTTAAGGAAGGCGGTTTAATCAACAAAACTATCGATGTAATTCTTAGCAATATCCTTGAATTTAGGAGTAAACTAGATTTTGGACCGGGTGGTCATGGGGATCATTCCAACAATGTTTATGTACTAAAACACTTATAGCAAATAAACAATATACAACTCTTTGAAAAAAAAATCTATTATAGTTTAGACTTCAAAATCAAGTTTCCTAGGAAGCTAATGTAAGCCAACAATTCGGGGCTGATTTACCTCATTAATAGAATACATAATAAGGATTTGATTTGCTATATCAACTACTTCTCATGTGGATATCGAGGATAGAGAGTTGTGTGGGCAGAGCAAATTGAACTCTCTTGACTATTAGAGGCACGCATTTATTAAGATCAAGTGTATTCTATATTTCAATGCTCCAATGCATACTTTATCAATCCGTGTGTGTGTCTAATAAGTCTAGGTGTCGTTCAAGCAAAATCCCCATTTCGGTAATGGTTTGTATGGTTTGATGGAAAAGATATAAGTTCATCTACGTACAATAGTGAACTTACAAAATGGTACAAAATCGAGTAGAACTTACAGAGGTTTGAGTGTTTGACCACAAAGCCTTCCGACAGCTACAAATCTGCAAGAGAGGTGGAGAAAGGGGAGCAAACTGAACGAATCAAGTTTCAAAACTTATCGATATTTACAGCAGGGACAAAGAAACTTGAGAGTGAGTAGTAGGATTGATATTCTTATACTCTAGTAGTTTTCTCCATAATTCGGTGCTAAATATAATATTGACTGCAAGGATCAAGCTAGATTAGATACCCAATTATATGATATGAATGTAACAGTAAACAAAACCCCAAACTCTTGCAAAATTGACTTACGAAGCTTTAGTTATAGGTGTTATGACAACTCTTTGCACGTCATTCTTTGTGGGCGTACGTGAAGTTTAAAAGACTGCATAATAATAGTTCCCATTGGGCTGTGTGTTATGACAACTCTTTTGCACGTCATTCTTTGTGGGCGTACGTGAAGTTTAAAAGACTGCCTAATAATAGTTCCCATTGGGCTGTGTGTTATGACAACTCTCTTTTGCACGTCATTCTTTGTGGGCGTACGTGAAGTTTAAAAGACTGCCTAATAATAGTTCCCATTGGGCTGTGATATATGAGCTTTTCATAATAATTAGTACACAGCCTAAACTCGTGAGTTAGTTAGGTAAAAGTCAACAAATTAAAACCATACCAATTCTTCTATTCATAATAAATCCTAGACATGCCTATAAATTCTTCTATTCATAATAAATCCTAGACATGCCTATAAGAATTAGTTGTGGGTACGCTACACCAGTTTCCCCACTTTCCTCCGATATAGAATGCACTCAACCACTGAAGTTACATTGAACGCCATGTGAATGATCTAATATGTACCATGTGAGCAACCTCGAGTGCACATACTCTACAACAGATAAGACTAATTTGTATGTAGGTTTTACCTGATAAGAAAAATTCTATTTGCTCATAAATTCTTTATGTAGTCCTAGCACCCACCATTGACGAAACCTGCGCAATATAATATGCTGGACATGCATCATCCTTCTTCAATAAATTATGCTATAGATTTGGATGGCGGGCAGGAGTGCAGGACTATAACATATATATGAGCTACAAAATTTAAAGAGAGGCAGTTGTACCACACCTTTTCTGATTCAAAACACGTTTATAAGAATCAGAATCAGACAGGATTTCGAATTCAAAAAGAGCATTATATGCTTCGCCACTGAACTACAATTACATAAGAAATAGGAAAGTAGCATACATTCCCAAAAAAGGGATAAAAGCTGGTTTTATTAGACTCGTGAAGAACGAGAGTGAAGAAGAGGTTAAAAAGGGAGAACAGGTGTGAAGATCAAAATTTGGGAAAAGACTTTTTTGGGGAAAACTTCATTGGTGTTGAATTGAATTGAAATGGAATCTGAAGTAGCAGGTGAGTTGCTCAGCTCGTATGTATTATCTCTTCCCGGAACCCTAAACTTTTGAGCAGTGTATTTTCATACTCAGGACAAAGTACCAAGTTACAACATTTCATACTCGAAGCAACAGCTACAAGAGAGAGGCTGGGAGGAGTTTAGATAATTCAAAGGTTTCATATTATTCTATCGAAAGAAGAGTACAAAAGATTGTTTAAGCCACTTTTTTGGTAATTGCTAGTTATTATTGCTTGAATAAACCGATTCTGTACAAGAAGCAGTAAGATCATGCAACAGTAGATTACATACAAAGTTTGGCGGTTTCAACCACCAAAAGAAAAAAAACATCGTCAAGCAATTCTAATAATCCTGTTGGAGCATTCACTTTCATACCCATTGGATTCGATAACCAAGAACCATCCTTATACGATCGGATGCAAAATTGGCGAATCGTCAGCCACAAAGTTAGTTTCCTGTAATTCCATATAAGTTGATTACATTCCATTGAAGTGAATAAATGTGAGCAATCTTGAATAACATGAAGCACCTCCCAAGGTATATCAAGTGATGACCGCAATGCAATGATTAATGAACTTTGAA
>NW_028238172.1:0-40000 GCF_015680905.1 Coptis chinensis
GAAACATTGGAAACCCGGCTTTGGGTTTGTGGGGCGTCCCAGCATCAATACTGATATACACTAAAAAGTCATGGGTGCAGGCATGGAAGTCATAAAAGAGCACCTTGTATAAAAACTTAGTCAAGGGAAAATCTCCTCTTTTTGTTAAACAAGGTCCAGGCTCCAGAAGGTGTCAATCTTGAAGATTGGCGGGTTTTGTTGATATGTGCAACACTTAAAAATTCCGTGTTATCTAATCATTAGTTTATTAGTTGTGAATCTTATATGTATATTCTCTTATATATTGTTTTGTATATAGGCTGCTAGTGAAAGGAACACTATAAACCGGTCAAAACAAACAACCTCTACTTGCGTTGGGAGGACACCCACCCAAATTATTCGACAACAGATTGCTAAGGAACGTAACAAGCCACCATATGGTTGCTAGGCCTGAATCTTATATCCGGATGCACAAGAGGAAAGCTCCATGCACGAACCCGTTGAGTGGGAGGTAAATGTCATTTTCCTCGTGGGAGGATTGTTGGTAGTAAGTTATTTAAGTTGTATCAAGGTTTGATTGCAGTCTTGAGCTTTAGTGTAATACTTTACTTGGTAAAATGTATTATGGTTTCACTCTGTTGTGTTGAATAGGAGAGGATTAATGAGGACATGTCTGCAAATTGTGGTCTCCAATGACAATCACCGACGATGCCGTGACAAGGGTATGCAAATTAGGATGTCAGTAGTGCATTAAATGTTTGTGCTATATTGTAGGTAAAATGAAATGTGTTTGGATACAGGTGGTTGGCAAAGATAGCGAGGGGCGATGTCGGGCTATGGGTCCGAGGGGTCAACAAAGCAAAGAATGAAGAGCATGGAGCCTGTTTTGGGTCAAAACTATCACTTGGCGAAGAAAACTCCAAGCTATGGAAGGAGACTCAAACAAACCAAATGAATTTTGCTATGCAATTAGAAGAGATTAGGTCAACGCGATGTTGGTGGCAACAAGAACCATCCACGACCAACTCTTTTGGAACTTCCAAGAATATACCTCGCTCCGGTAATGCAACCTCGGTATCGCGATTGTCTCTTTTAATGCTTTACTTAAGCCTTTGTAAGTTGTTTGATCTTTTTATATCCAACACCTTTGTTTTCAGCCGGAAACCTCAAAGATTGGCAAAGAAGTTAACTTACTTGGTGGTTGGCCTCTTGACATTGTGGCAACCGGATGTGTTAAAGAAGTTGACCCCACCTACAAGTTCCATGAAAGGTGCTTGGGAGAGAGGTCTTACTTAGTTTTACGTTGATGAAGTACATGCACAAGATCTTTGCTTTCTACCATGCCCTCATGATGCATGGTGTAAGAATCTAGAGAGAGTTGCCCAGAAATGTTATATGGCCCAAGTCATGTGTTGAGTTTATGTCATCTACATCGCGGTCTTGAATAAGTTTACTATCTTTTTTTTGTTTATGATACATGCCTATGGGCATGTTTGACTATGTTATCTCTTTTGCTAATTTGAAACGCGTTTCTATGTTTATGTCCAAGCTACTCCCAAACTGGTATCATTTTTTTTGCTTTCTCAGTTTTTGCTAACCCATTTTTAACTCCGCCAATGCAAGTAAACTTTACGTTTGCATTTGCATTGCCGGTCCCAAGCCCGGAAAAAAGGAGGAGGGAGAAGTGGTGTATAATATGTTTCTCTTTGTATTTAATTCTGTTTATTTTTCTCTAGGGCTGCAGGGAAGAGCTACCAAGAGGTACAAGGGCAACCAATATCATCAAGTATCCCTTCGCTAATGGCAGGTCCATCATGGTGTTTGAATTTTTATGTGTTATTTGTGCCTTTAAGGCTTACTTCCCTATTGAATTAAGGAGTAAATTAAAATGAGATTATCATTCACAGGTAGTTCTCCTGGTGGTTGATGTGCATGCATGCATAGCGAGGGATGCACCTCAATTCTGCCAACTTGTTGTTTTCCTAGTGCATAAATTTGAGTTGATCACTCGCTTCTCGAAAGTGAGTTAATTTCCTTTTATGTTTACCAATCGGTTTGGATAACGTTGTTTCCCTTTATGAGTTTAAACATGTTTTTGTTTCTAATGTAAGTCTTTAATTTTTTTCAGCGTGGTGCTTTGATAATCCATCGGCTAGGTATTCTTTTGGATCTTTGGCGTGTGTACTTGGAACTCTCCACAATTCTTGAGGGAGAAGGTGACTTGGATTTTCGTCCCCATCATGGTTCAGTTCTGTAATATTATGTGAGAACATCTACAATGATGCCGGGGAGAGAATTTATTACAGCTTTTGACATATGTGTTGTCTGCTGATTTGGCATATGATAGCTGTTCACAAAAAGTCAAGATTGTGGATTCCAAATCCAAAGGTAATGCCCATCTAGTCGATAACACACTAGTACCAACAAAGATATTTTTGTAGGAAGACAAGAGAGAATGTAATGAAGAATATTATCGTAAATTGCTAATTTTATCACCAATCTCACACTCGGCGTCCTTCATATACTTTTTGCATCTTAGAATTTTCCATTGAAGCACTTTCATCCATGATATACTGCAATATCAAGACCAGGAAAAGACCTAATTTACGGTGTACTTGTCTTTCTTGACAGGTTTACCAGCACGCAAGTTCCGTGATTCAGTCACTGGTGGAGGAAGATATTAATGTTAAGTTCTTGGTCTAGCTGGACAAGTTGATCCGCTTTGCTCGAGACTCCAATCTTTTCTTACCTTAGATTGCAGGTGCACGGCTTCATTTCATTTTGTGTAATCTCAAAAGCCGTGTTTACATTTGCAATTTTTGTAATGGTCTATATTATTTCAGTTTTGTAAACCACATTCGACAAGGCTAGAGATAATTGAAATGAGTTGATTTTTTCCTAATTATATTGGAATCAATATTGATTCCAATATAATTAGGGCTCTTCAAGCTAGGTTCTTACCTGCTGTACAAGTTCCTCAGTCCACTCTTAGCATCCAGACTTTGTTCAGAGTTTCTCATCTCAATTTGTACTATTTAGATACTCCACATATATGGTTCCCTCGAACGTAGCATTATGATCTCCATGGTTTAACAAGATATTCTTGCTAAGGTTATTTTGACGATAATACATTGATGTTACAAGTAATTGCATTTTGTATATTTAAACAGGTAATTGAGTACGACGGACATACACTAGTTCGACATGCTCTAGCTGAGAAATTCGACGAGATTGAAAACTTCTTTGGTTTTCCACAACTCAGAAGGCCATGCCTTCTTGAGGTTTTACCTATATAGATAAATTGGTTATTACTTCTTTATTATCCTTTTTGTTTTCACCGAAACCTTCATTTAAATCGAAGTTACTGTGTTTATTCAATCCTCTATTGAGATTGCAGCTATTCGCGAGCCCCTATGGAGCCATTTTCAAATATTTTATCATAGGGCTAAATTTTTCAGGAGACGGACAAGATGCGGTGAGTCCGATTTATTCTTTCGGGGTTCATGATCACTTAGATATACAACATTTCAGCTTCCATTACAATGCTGCCATAGAAATAGCAAAAACTTTGATCCAAATTCATTGTACTTGCATGTAATTGGGTTTTGCATTCACTAACTATGCCAACGCTCAAAATCATAGCATCCCTTCATAAATAGATATGAGAGTGGCACTCATGAACTTATACACCCTAGGGTGGACTCATTGCCATCTTAGCAAGATTCTATGCTTTAAGGACAATCTTAAAGAGCAATAAAATGATCAAGTAGAGCCATATTGGGAACATCTTTTACGTTTGTGGCTTTGTCATTATTGTGTCATGTATTAATTCCTTAAGGTTGTGAAGCTCTCTTGGACATATATTATCAACAAGTGTTTTCAATAAAGAGATAAACCGAGAGGCAAGAATATGAACATTTATATGTACTGAACGCATGAATGGATTGCTCATGGGCTTTTTGCACATATATTTGGAAGTTAAATTAGGACAGACTGAATATATGTTTACATATTAGTTTTTTATTGTAAAGTTCTAATTTCTTTTGACCTTGTAACCTATGCGCATAATAAATTAGAAAATCTTAGATCGGTGCCTCTGTGCAGCACGGATTCTTTTAAGGAAATGAAGTGTCCAGTTACTTAGGTGTAAGCCTACATTTACTTTATAAAAAGTAATGGTCTTTCTAAATGGTGCTTTAGATTGGGATTTATTAGAGTTTGGTGAACAAGATGTAATGAAGATTGCTAGCATTGGATCTCCTCTTTCTAAATTGTCTTCCAAGTACCTCATGAAGAACGTCTCATGAGACCGTTCCATTTTTTTCCATGTCGTGGAAAGCGGCTTGGGTTTTGGGAGTTTCTTCATGAAGCCGTATGTTTATATCTCTATTTCGGTTTATGATAATTGATTAAACCCTAGCAATTATCCATATAGAATATGTTTTTTTCCAATATTTTTTTTGTTTTTCAATCAACATGTGTTGCTATTAATGCCATTTTTTTATTAGCATGTGTTGTGGAATGCAATATCACTATGAAATCTGCTACCAAATATAGCACCATTTATTGTTCTTCCACTGACACGCACCCACACAATTGTATCCTTGTATATCTGTATACTTATGTATATTATGGCATCTCCACTACTTACATGTATGTTTTCAAGCGGCATTTGATGTGTTGGAAAGGAAGTTGGTGATCTTTGAGGTATCTAAGGAGGAGCAAAATAACCTACTTAAGTTACACGGAGAAAAAGACGTATAATACATCGTCTTGAGAGGCATAAAATGGGGTGATGATTTTGAGTTGTTGACGATGATAGGAAAGGGTGCTTTTGGTGAGGTGTGTTTTTCTCTTTACCTCACGCTTATATCTGATTGATTGTTCTTATTGTTAGGTCCCCTGAATTGTAACGTGGCACCTTTCTGTTTTACGTTTAATAGAAATATGACCTGAAGAGGGAGAAAGTACTTGTAAGAGAGTTTAAACATTAGCATAGTCGACATATTTTCACAAGCTAATCAGAATTTGGTTGTAAATAACCTATATGGAGCACCATTTGTGTATATACTCCTCGGTGTTAGAGTGGATTCATGCTTATTGTCATTTCTAATGAGAATCAAACTTTTTGTTGCTCCTTTAAGGGGTAAGCACATTCATGGTGAGGTCAGACTACTCTTTTATGTATCTGCTTTGCTTTTCTCCGAGATTATCTTTTAAATTCGCTTAAAGACACTCTTTTTGCATCAAAAGGCCTCATGTGTCCGGGGAAAAAAAACTTATAGTAGCATGAGCATACTTCTTTTGTTTTTACTAGATGGGGAGAGTTTCCCGATGAGATGTGTATGCTTGAGCTTGTTTCCTATCCTTTTTCTTCTTATTTTTTTTTAACTTAAGTAGGGTTTTCTTGACCTGGCATTGTACTTCATTCTTTCTTTCTATTTCAAGATATTATTCTTTTTACCAATGGAAACATAGTTCTTTTTCTCAAGTATATCATATTTTCAACTTCGGCAGGTTAGAATTTGTAGGGAAAAGACAACAAGTCATGTGTAATGCGAATGAAGAAGCTTAAGAAATCAGAAATGCTTCGCAGAGGGCGGTGTATATTTTTATTCCTTTCCGGCATGTGGTAACTTCTGCTGAGTTCCCAATTTTACTTATTTCCAGGTTTGCTTCTTCAGTCGAGCATGTTAAAGCCGAAAGGAATCTTCTTGCAGAGGTTGATAGCAATTGTATTGTCAAACTTTATTGTTCTTTTCAAGATGAAGAGTATCCAGATCTTATTATGGAATATCTACCCTCGTGGAGATATGATGACTTTACTTATCTTGGAAGGATACTTTGACCAAGATGAGGCTAGGTTTTATGTTGGAGAGAGACAGTTCTAGCTATTGAGTCTATTCATAAACATAATTATATCCACAATTATGCTTTTTGTTTTTGTTGATATCTTTGTTTCTACATTTTATACATTTTCTTTTAGGGACAAGAGAAGAAGTAAGCCTTGCTTTTCTTGTATTTTCTGGGACATCAAACCCGACAATCTTTTTTCTTTGGATAGATATGGGCACATGAAGTTGTCGACTTTGGGCTATGTAAACCATTAGGCTATGAGTACACTTCATGAACAAGATTTTTCTGTTAGAAACAATGTAAGTGGACCCTTGCAAAGTAATGGGCGGCCTTGATTGCCAAAGCGCATACGCCAGAGCAATTACAAAATTGGCAAAGAAATAGGAGGATGTTGGTAATTCCTTAACATGATGTTATTTGAGTTTCCAGGTTTATTGAATCGTGTTTGCAACCTTTGCCTAATAACCTACTGGATCTATGAACTGTTTTTGCTCTGTTTCTTTGAAAATCACATTTGCTGCATCCATCTCAACAAACTATGGGAAATGCCTCATTGCCTACCTTTTGTGCTTCTTCAACATTTGCCATGGATAATATTACTTAATTTGTTATTGCTATTTGACTATCTCACCTTCCCGTGTATATAGTATCATTATATAAGTTGGTTTGTTTGTAACCATAGCAGGTTTTGGAGAACTTCATGTTAACCGCATGATCACATGTATTAAATCTGCCTATATTGAAACTTGGCGGGCTTATTCTTCTTTCTCATTTAACGACTATATAGCTCCCGAAGTTTTGTTGAAGAAGGGATATGGAATGGAATGTGATTGGTAAGTACTATAATATTTTATTAAGATCCTTAGAGGTTAGGGTATTTCTTAAGAGGATATTCTTTTATTCTTTTTCGTGTGGTCCCTTGGAGCCATTATGTAAATGAAATGCTTGTAGGATTTCCGCCTTTCTATTCTGATGAGCCTATGTCAACATGTAGGAAGGTATGGTTGGAAATCATAGTTGATCATACTTTCTCTTTCTTGACAAATTGTGTATGTTTTGGTGAGGTTGCTCACTTGCTCGCCTTTGTGCCCGGCTATTCTTGTTTTGTGACGTTATGCTTGAGCTCAATTACGACCACGACCTAGTTAAAACTTGGGGGCGTAGCCAAGTAGCCAACCGATATCTCCATAGTTTTGTTAGTGTAGTCTTGGATGTCCTTGTTGACCTTGTTCTTACAATGAATGACATCAATTGGTTATTTCAAACAAAATGTTAGCCCGTGATTCTGAGGATTCTATTGTGTAATGCGAATCAATATTCTGAATTGGCTAAAAACGAACTTGTTTGGGCTGCCCATTGCAAGCCATGTGCCTTTGGGATCTTGACGAAAATCTTGAATAAGAATAATGTTACCGCGGAAGTCTTTAATCAGAACTATAATTAAGCAACTTAATAAATCGGTAATGGAATTTAAGAAGTTTCGGATAAATGTTGATGAGTTTCATTCAAGACTTTGGCGTCCAAATTTAATTTTCAGAACCATAATTTAGTCAAGTTTAACCTCTTTTTCAGTTTCAAGTTTCTTACTTGAACTTATAAAATTCGGACTTTAGTTACTTAGTCAATGAATTTAAAACTTCGTGTGCTCACGATGTCTAGGATATTGGAGCTATAAGAAGGCTTTATTCTAGTTAAGGTCCTTTATGCTATCACTTGTGAGGAAATCTATGAGTTGCTTGCATAATATGTACATTTGTTCACTTGAGAATACTTTCCTTTGTAGGTTTTGTTTTCTTTTTGTTAAGCACAAAACAACATTGTGTTCATTAACATGGAATGTAGAGAGAGTCCATGGGGTTGCTCCCTTCTACCTCGGGGGATCTTAAAGGGGTAAGTTTTCATTTTCTCGGGTTGAAATTTAACTTTGTTGGGTCCAACTTATTGAGATTTATAGCTACCGATATTGGGACTATTGTCGCTTCGGGCACCCTTCACTGGGTTTTCACTTTAGGCGTCTGCTCATCCACCGGATATGTTTGACCTCAAGTTTATCCAATATAAGCACTTGATGCTCTTTTACCATTTTTGTCCAATGCACTTGGAATTACATAAGTTAGTTTCGCATCGGGGGACTTCACTCTTAATTCACGTGACATCCTAATATTTATGTTATGGCATGAAGTCTGCCTTAGAACACTAATGAGATATGCATCGCCGGGGATTCTCTTTTGATCTCATTGTTACTTTGTTTGCCTCTTACCGTGTTCTTCTTGGTAGCTACTTCGATTGGCGGAGCTCTTGTGGGTCTCTTGAAACCACGATGCGATGAGCATGTTTGGGACACTTCTTGTCATATGGGGCCTTGTCAAGGAAGGGCTTCTTGGGAAACCTGTGAATACAGATCCTACAAAAGCGTGTTGATTAAGCTTAGTATGTGCTTTCACTTGTATAAAGTATGATGTCAATAAAATTGTTAAAAGTAGTCCGACTTCGACCCTTTGGTGAAATGATAGAATTTTGTATGACTGCGGGTGTGATCGCGAATTGAATGAATTTAGTATGGCGTCGGAATCAATTTTTTATCCAATTCAATACATTTTGCCACGGCCGTAAACCTGTGGCTACCCATTAGGTACATTCCAATAAAAGACATTTGCCACGGCCTAGACACTGTGGCCAAATTAGAGATCCATTCTACAGATGAGCATTAGCCACGGTTTAATGCTGTGGCAAAAAGGAATATTCACCACGGCCCATGTAACGGTTCATAACCGTGGCATAAAATGAAGCTTTACCCACGGTCTTTAGCCGTGGCCAAAGATTAGCCACAGGTGCATTGGCAACGGTCGTGCAACGGCTTATAACCGTGGCAAAAGATCTTTAGCCACGGTCAATGACCGTGGCAAATGCTCAGTATTCTTGTAGTGCATGCTACTTTCCCCTTGGAGGTTCCTAGCCTTACATCGATGCTTCTTGGTTGGAGATTCCCAGCCATCATCATCATTTGGCACTGCATACACTTCATGAACTGTCTCTTCTGATTTTTCCCCCTGTGTTTGATCCTTTTGTGGTTGTGTTTGGTGCTGCACTTTATCTTTATTCTCTTCTCCCTCTGTACCCCTTACTTCCTTCTTTAGCCACACTTTATTTGTAGCCTCTGTTCCCGTTGGTTCCTTTTTTGGGCATCTTTGATCAGCGTGTCCGAAGGTTTGATACTTCGACACCTCCTCGGCTGGCTTCCAATTGTATTCGAAAGTTACTTTATATGCTCTCTTTTGATCAAGTATCACCGGAATGTGATCCGGATACGGGCATTCGA
Organism: Coptis chinensis; assembly: GCF_015680905.1. Lineage (NCBI taxonomy): Eukaryota > Viridiplantae > Streptophyta > Magnoliopsida > Ranunculales > Ranunculaceae > Coptis > Coptis chinensis. The sequence goes on from NW_028238172.1 coordinate 9,155, forward strand.
TTAATCGATCTCTACGCAAAACTCTGCATAGTTTGTGCGTGTCATATTCTCTTAGTTTATCTCAGAACATTGGGATGCCCACAAAGACTCCCCACTTGGTCAGCCGTCTTTGTTCCACATCTCCATTGGCAATCCTTTTACAATCACCCAAATTGGTATGGTTTTCAGTTCCCTCGATTCTGCTTCAACGAAGGTTCTCCACGGCCTAACTACAAACAATTGGCTGGCAATGTGGAAAGATCCAACATCCAATACCATCTGTTTATCTTCTTCCTTCTCAAACTTGTATGTAAACATAGCATCCCCATATGGTTTCATTACAAAACTTTTTATCCCCCATGCTCTACTTACTACATCCTTCACAAAGTTGTAGTTTAATCTTCTTCCTACAAAGGATCCCACCACTAGGTTATCGAATTTTTTGTTGTACTCTTCAAATTGCGTGCTAGTGACGTGAATGACAGGTTTTCCATTCACTATGGAGGGAGGGACGTATGATAGTGCTGCACTTCCAACTGCCTTCTTCCCTATGACATCTGCCCATGAACTCTTTCTGATGGGTTCCTTATCTGTGTTTCCAATCTTGGTCGTGATTCCTTCTACTTCTACATTCTGAGGCTCTGTACCTTCTGTTTCTCCATTCTCAGTCCAGTTGACTCGATTTACTTGAGTTTCCTTTCCATTGGATTCGTTTATTTGTACGCTAGTTACTTCTCGCATCTGGGAATTTCTCTCATCCTCTTTGTTGCTAGTCATGACCATGCCACCGTGCATCGGCGATCTTTGCCTTTGTATAGGTAGCTGCGATATCAACACATCTGTAGTCCCATATGTTTCCCTCTCACCCTCTGCTCCTCCTTCATATTGCTTCATTCTGATTCGGTAACTCCTCCTTTATCTTGCGGCATTTCAGATCTAGCGCCATCTTTTCCTGACGTTTCTCTTGAGAACCAGCAACAATTTCGATTTCTTCCACCTCCTTAGCCTCATCTTGTGGTTTCACTCCCCCACTTTTTTGCCATTCATCATCACATCTGCGTAGGACAATGTCCAGTGCAAGATCTTTTATTTGTTCCTTCTCTGTTTGAGGTTTTATCCCCTTAGCAGCTTCAGCCTCTGCAAGCTCTGTTCTTTTCCTGAATCTTCCTAGTGAACCTACTCCGTACCTCTTGATGAATACAGAGTTAACAAAGTCCATATGACTCTCCTCACTCGAGTTAAGTGATTGCAGATAGTTATGTGATTGCAGATAGTTATGGACTATAACCTAATGACAGTTGGTTCTAACGAGTTTGTATTCAGGAGGATAGGATTTGCAGTTCAGAAAGGACTTGCGTCACAGCTTGTTACACGTTTGTCCTAATTATTTGTAAAATTTGCAATCATTATAAATAAAATTTCCAATAAAAAAGAACAACAAAACCAACATTTTCTTTTATTCGAAGAGAATATACAACAAAAAAAAACATTTACTTTTATTTGAAGAGTATATACTATAAATAAAAAAAATAGAAAAATAACAACAACAACAAGAATAACATTTTCTTTTATTCGAAGAGTATTATATACTACAAAAAAACTAAAAAATAAATAAAAAAAAAAAAAAAAAAAAAAAAAATCATCATTTTCTTTTATTAGTAGATTATCCACTAACAAAACAAAAAATAATAAGAAAAATAAAACAATATAAAAATTAGACAAATGAAAAACTCCCAAAAGCAAAGCAAACTGAACTTATTCTGCTCAAATACAGTCGCGTGCACTACTCTAAAAGATCCAAACAACTTCCACTATTGAAGTTTGCGCCATCAATTCAAAATATACATGTTGGTCTAACTACCTTGTGAAACATTCTTCCATATGTTCTACCTCATTTCAAAGTCACTATCTTCATCTAGGAAATCTGAAGTTAAAAAACCCATATTGAAAAAATTAAGTTTTCACGCATATACCACGTAAGAGTGTTCAGACAAAAACACATGTCTTATTTTATGTGCTTTCTCTTTCCTATTGTGTGATAACACGAGGAGGCTTGTTGAGTTAACCAACATTGTTTCATTCCGTTCAGTTTCGACACTGTTGGTTTCTTGGAACAACAATCTGTTAAGCTCCTTAAGTGATTGCAGATAGTTATGGACTACAACCTAATGACAATTGGTTCTAACGAGTTTGTATTCAGGAGGATAGGATTTGCAGTTCAGAAAGGACTTGCGTCACAGCTTGTTGCACGTTTGTCCTAATTTTTTGTAAATTTTGCAATCATTATAAATAAAATTTCCAATAAAAAAGAACAACAAAACCAACATTTTCTTTTATTCGAAGAGAATATACAACAAAAAAACATTTTCTTTTATTTGAAGAGTATATACTATAAATAAAAAAATAGAAAAATAACAACAACAACAAGAATAACATTTTCTTTTATTCGAAGAGTATTATATACTACAAAAAAACTAAAAAATAAATAAAAATAAAAATAAAAAATAAAAAATAAAAAAAAAACCACATCATCATTTTCTTTTATTAGTAGATTATCCACTAACAAAACAAAAAATAATAATAAAAATAAAACAATATAAAAATTAGACAAATGAAAAACTCCCAAAAGCAAAGCAAACTGAACTTATTCTGCTCAAATACAGTCCCGTGCACTACTCTAAAAGCTCCAAAAAACTTCCACTATTGAAGTTTGCGCCATCAATTCAAAATATACGTGTTGGTCTAACTACCTTGTGAAACATTCTTGCATATGTTCTACCTCATTACAAAGTCACGATCTTCATCTAGGAAATCTGAAGTTATAAAACCCATCTTGAAAAAATTAAGTTTTCACGCAGATACCACGTAAGAGTGTTCAGACAAAAGCACATGTCTTATTTGATGGTCTTTCTCTTTCCTATTGTGTGATAACATGAGGAGGCTTGTAGAGTTAGCTAGCATTGTTTCATTCCGTTCAGTTTCAACCCTGTTAGTTTCTTGGCACAACAATCTGTTAAGCTCCTTAAGTGAATGCAGATAGTTATGGACTACAACCTAATGACAGTTGGTTCTAACGAGTTTGTATTCAGGAGGATAGGATTTGCAGTCGAAAAGGACTTAAGGTCCGCACGTTGTTGTTTCACGTTTGTCCTAATTATTTGCAAAATTTGTAATCATTATAAATAATATTTCTATTAAAAAACAACAACAAAACCAACATTTTCTTTTATTCGAAGAGAATATACAAAAAAAAAACATTTTCTTTTATTTCAAGAGTATATACTATAAATAAAAAAAATAAAAAAATAACAACAAGAACAACAACATTTTATTTAATTTGAAGAGTATATACTACAAAAAAATCTAAAAAAAAAAAAAAAAAATCATCATTTTCTTTTTTTCGTAGATTATCCACTAGAAAAACAAAAAAATAATAATTAAAATAAAATCCTATAAAAGTAAGACAAATCAAAAACTCACAAAAGCAAAGCTAACTGAACTTATTCTGCTCAAACACAGTCGCGTGCACTACTATAAAAGCTCCAAACAACTTCCACTATTGAAGTTTGCGCCATCAATACAAAATATACATGTTGGTCAAACTACCTTGTGAAACATTCTTGCATATGTTCTACCTCATTACAAATTCACGATCTTTATCTCGGAAATCTGAAGTTAAAAAACCCATCTTGAAAAAATTAAGTTTTCACGCACATACCACGTAAAAGTGTTTAAACAAAAGCACATGTCTCAATTTATGTGCTTTCTCTTTCCTATTGTGTGATAACACGAGGAGGCTTTTAGAGTTAACCAGCATTGTTTCATTCCGTTCAGTTTCGACACTGTTGGTTTTTTAGCCCAACAATCTGTTAAGCTCCTTAAGTGATTGCATATAGTTATGGACTACAACCTAAAGATAGCTGGTTCTAACGTGTTTGTATTTAGGAGGATAGGATTTGCAATTCAGAAAGGACTTGCGTCACAGCTTGTTTCACGCTTGTCCAAATTATTTGTAAAACTTGTTATCATTATAAATAAAATTTCAACTTAAAAACAACAACAAAACCAACATTTTCTTTTATTCGTAGAGAATATACTACAAAAAAAAAAAAATTTCTTTTATTTGACGAGTATATACTATAAATAAAAAAAAAAAAAAAAAACAACAACAACAACAACAACAACAACAACAACAACATTTTCTTTTATTCGAAGAGTATATACTAAAATAACAACAACAAAAACAACATTTTCTTTTATTCGAAGAGTATATACTAAAAAAAAAAAAAAAAAAAAAAAAAAACATCATCATTTTCTTTTTTTCGTAGATTATCCACTTCAAAAACAAAAAATAAAACAATAAAAATAAAACTCTATAAAAATAAGACAAATAAAAAACTCACAAAAGCAAAGCTAACTGAACTTATTCTGATCAAATACAGTCGCGTGCACTACTCTAAAAGCTCCAAACAACTTCCACTATTGAAGTTTGCGCCATCAATTCAAAATATACATGTTGGTCTAACTACCTTGTGAAACATTCTTCCATATGTTCTACCTCATTACAAAGCCACAATCTTCATCTAGGAAATCTGAAGTTAAAAAACCCATCTTGAAAAAATTAAGTTTTCACGCACAAACCACGTAAGAGTGTTCAGACAAAAGAACATGTCTTATTTTATGTGTTTTCTCTTTCCTATTGTGTGATAACACGAGGAGGCTTTTAGAGTTAACCAGCATTGTTTCATTCCATTCAGTTTTGACACTGTTGGTTTCTTGGCACAACAATCTGTTAAGAATCTTAAGTGATTGCAGATAGTTATGGACTACAACCTAATGACAGTTGGTTCTAATGAGTTTGTATTCAGGAGGATAGGATTTGCAGTTTAGAAAGGACTTGCGTCACAGCTTGTTGCACGCTTGTCCTAATTATTTGTAAAATTTGTAATCAAAATAAATAAAATTTCCACTAAAAAACAAAAACAAAACCAACATTTTCTTTTATTCGAAGAGAATATACAACAAAAAAAATTTTCTTTTATTTGAAGAGTATAAAATATAAATGATAAAAAAAAAAAAAACAACAACAACAACAACATTTTCTTTTATTAGAAGAGTATATACTAAAAAAAAAAAAAAACATCAACATTTTCCTTTTTTCGTAGATTATCCACAACAAAAACAAAAAAATAATAATTAAAATAAAACCCTATAAAAATAAGACAAATCAAAAACTCACAAAAGCAAAGCTAACTGAACTTATTCTGCTCAAACACAGTCGCGTGCACTACTTTAAAAGCTCCAAACAACTTCCACTATTGAAGTTTGCGCCATCAATTCAAAATATACATCTTGGTCTAACTACCTTGTGAAACATTCTTCCATATGTTCTACCTCATTACAAAGTCACTATCATCATCTAGGAAATCTGAAGTTAAAAAACCCATATTGAAAAAATTAAGTTTTCACGCACACACCACGTAAGAGTGTTCAGACAAAAGCACATGTCTTATTTTATGTGCTTTCTCTTTCCTATTGTGTGATAACACGAGGAGGCTTGTTGAGTTAACCAACATTGTTTCATTCCGTTCAGTTTCGACAATGTTGGTTTCTTGGCACAACAATCTGTTAAGCTCCTTAAGTGATTGCAGATAGTTATGGACTACAACCTAAAGATAGCTGGTTCTAACGTGTTTGTATTTAGGAGGATAGGATTTGCAGTTCAGAAAGGACTTGCGTCACAGCTTGTTGCACGCTTGTCCTAATTATTTGTAAAACTTGTTATCATTATAAATAAAATTTCAACTTAAAAACAACAACAAAACCAACATTTTCTTTTATTCGAAGAGAATATACTACAAAAAAAAAAAAAAACAATTTCTTTTATTTGAAGAGTATATACTATAAATAAAAAAAAAAAAAATAAAAACAACAACAACAACAACAACAACAACAACATTTTCTTTTATTCGAAGAGTATATACTACAAAAAACTAAAAAAAAAAAAAAAAAAAAAAAAAACATCATCATTTTCATTTTTTTTTTCGTAGATTATCCACTACAAAAACAAAAAAAAAATAAAAATAAAACCCTATAAAAATTAGACAAATAAAAAACTCACAAAAGCAAAGCTAACTGAACTTATTCTGCTCAAATACAGTCGCGTGCACTATTCTAAAAGCTCCAAACAACTTCCACTATTGAAGTTTGTGCCATCAATTCAAAATATACATGTTGATTTAACTACCTTGTGAAACATTCTTCCATATGTTCTACCTCATTACAAAGTCACTATCTTCATCTAGGAAATCTGAAGTTAAAAAACCCATCTTGAAAAAATTAAGTTTTCACGCACATACCACGTAAGAGTGTTCAGACAAAAGCACATGTCTTATTTTATGTGTTTTCTCTTTCCTATTGTGTGATAACACGAGGAGGCTTTTAGAGTTAACCAGCATTGTTTCATTCCATTCAGTTTCAACACTGTTGGCTTCTTGGCACAACAATCTGTTAAGCACCTTAAGTGATTGCAGATAGTTATGGACTACAACCTAATGACAGTTGGTTCTAATGAGTTTGTATTCAGGAGGATAGGATTTGCGATTCGAGAAAAGGACTTGCGTCACACACTTGTTTTTGCGCTTGTCCTAATTATTTGTAAAATTTGTAATCATTATAAATAAAATTTCCAATAAAAAACAACAACAAAACCAACATTTTCTTTTATTCGAAGAGAATATACAACAAAAAAAATTTCTTTTATTTGAAGAGTATATACTACAAAAAAACTAAAAAGAAAAAAAAAAAACAACATCATCATTTTCTTTTTTTTGTAGATTATCCACTACAAAAACAAAAATAAAATAATAAAAATAAAAGCCTATAAAAATAAGACAAATCAAAAACTCACAAAAGCAAAGCTAACTGAACTTATTCTCGCTTCAAATAAAAATGATGTGCTTGACTTTTTAAAAGCTCCAAACAACTTCCACTATTGAAGTTTGCGCCATCAATTCAAAATATACATGTTGGTCTAACTACCTTGTGAAACATTCTTGCATATGTTCTACCTCATTACAAAGTCACAATCTTCATCTAGGAAATCTGAAGTTAAAAAACCCATTTTGAAAAACTTAAGTTTTCCCGCACATACCACGTAAGAGTGTTCAGAAAAAAGCACATGTCTCAATTTATGTGATTTCTCTTTCCTATTGTGTGATAACACGAGGAGGCTTTTAGAGTTAACCTGCACTGTTTCATTCCGTTCAGTTTCGACACTGTTGGTTTCTTGGCACAACAATATGTTAAGCTCCTTAAGTGGTTGCAGATAGTTATGGACTACAACATAAAGATAGCTGGTTCTAACGTGTTTGTATTTAGGAGGATAAGATTTGCAGTTCAAAAAGGACTTGCGTCACAGCTTGTTGCACGCTTGTCCTAATTATTTGTAAAACTTGTTATCATTATAAATAAAATTTCAACTACAAAACAACAACAAAACCAACATTTTCTTTTATTCGAAGAGAATATACTACAAAAAAAAAACATTTTCTTTTATTTGAAGAGTATATACTATAAATAAAAAAAATAAAAAAATAACAACAAGAACAACAACATTTTATTTTATTTTAAGAGTATATACTACAAAAAAATCTAAAAAAAAAAAAAAAAAAAAAAAAAAAAAAAAAAAAAAAACATCATCATTTTCTTTTTTTCGTAGATTATCCACTAGAAAAACAAAAAAATAATAATTAAAATAAAATCCTATAAAAGTAAGACAAATCAAAAACTCACAAAAGCAAAGCTAACTGAACTTATTCTGCTCAAACACAGTCGCGTGCACTACTATAAAAGCTCCAAACAACTTCCATTATTGAAGTTTGCGCCATCAATACAAAATATACATGTTGGTCCAACTACCTTGTGAAACATTCTTGCATATGTTCTACCTTATTACAAATTCACTATCTTTATCTCGGAAATCTGAAGTTAAAAAACCCATCTTGAAAAAATTAAGTTTTCACGCACATACCACGTAAAAGTGTTCAGACAAAAGCACATGTCTCAATTTATGTGCTTTCTCTTTCCTATTGTGTGATAACACGAGGAGGCTTTTAGAGTTAACCAAAGATTGTTTCATTCTATTCGGTTTACACCTTTGTTGGTTTTTGGCCCAACAATGCTAAGCTCCTTAAGTGATTGCAGATAGTTATGGACTACAACCTAAAGATAGCTGGTTCTAACGTGTTTGTATTTAGGAGGATAGGATTTGCAATTCAGAAAGGACTTGCGTCACAGCTTGTTTCACGCTTGTCCAAATTATTTGTAAAACTTGTTATCATTATAAATAAAATTTCAACTTAAAAACAACAACAAAACCAACATTTTCTTTTATTCGAAGAGAATATACTACAAAAACAAAAAAAAAAAAAAAAAAACAATTTCTTTTATTTGAAGAGTATATAATATAAATAAAAAAAATAAGAAAATAACAACAACAACAACAACAACAACATTTTCTTTTATTCGAAGAGTATATACTACAAAAAAAATAAAAATAAAAAACTACAACATCATCATTTTCTTTTTTTTTTAGATTATCGACTACAAAAAAAAAAAAAATAAAAAAATAAAACCCTATAAAAATAAGACAAATCAAAACTCACAAAAGCAAAGCTAATCAACTTATTCTCGCTCAAATACCTTTGTGTACTACTCTAAAACCTCCGGACAACTTCCACTATTGAAGTTTTAAGCCATCAATTCAAAATATACATGTTGGTCTAACTACCTTGTGAAACATTCTTCCATATGTTCTAAACCTCATTACAAAGTCACAATCTTCATCTAGGAAATCTGAATTTAAAAAAATCCATCTTGAAAAATTAAGTTTTCACGCTAAACATACCACGTAAGAGTGTTGGACAAAAAAGCACATGTCTTATTTTATGTGCTTTCTATTTCTTATTGTGTGATAACATGAGGAGGCTTGTAGAGTTAACCAGCATTGTTTCATTCCGTTCAGTTTCGACACTGTTAGTTTCTTGGCACAACAATCTGTTATGCTCCTTAAGTGATTGCAGATAGTTATGGACTACAACCTAATGACAGTTGGTTCTAACGAGTTTGTATTCGGAGGATAGGATTTGGCGGTTCGAGAAAAGGACTTTAAGCGTCACATCTTTTTTGCACGCTTGTCCTAATTATTTGAAAAACTTGTTATCATTATAAATAAAATTTCAACTTAAAAACAACAACAAAACCAACATTTTCTTTTATTCGAAGAGAATAAACTACAAAAAAAAAAAAAATTTCTTTTATTTGAAGAGTATATACTATAAATAAAAAAAATAAAAAAAACAACAACAACAACAACAACAACAACATTTTCTTTTATTCGAAGAGTATATACTAAAATAAAAAAAAATAAAAAAACAACTACAACATCATCATTTTCTTTTTTTCGTACATTATCCACTACAAAAATTTAAAAAAAAAAAAGCAATAAAAATAAAACCCTATAAAAAAAAGACAAATCAAAAACTCACAAAAGCAAAGCTAAGTAAACTTATTCTGCTGAAATCCAATCGCGTGCACTACTCTAAAACCTCAAAACAACTTCCACTATTGAAATTTGCGCCATCAATTCAAAATATACATGTTGGTCTAACTACCTTGTGAAACATTCTTCCGTATGTTCTACCTCATTACAAAGTCACTATCTTCATCTAGGAAATCTGAAGTTAAAAAACCCATCATGAAAAAATTAAGTTTTCACGCACATACCACGTAAGAGTGTTTAGACAAAAGCGCATTTCTTATTTTATGTGCTTTCTCTTTCCTATTGTGTGATAACACGAGGAGGCTTGTTGAGTTAACCAGCATTGTTTCATTCCGTTCCGTTTCGACACTGTTGGTTTTTTGGCACAACAATCTGTTAAGCTCCTTAAGTGATTGCAGATAGTTATGGACTACAACCAAATGACAAAGGTTCTAACGAGTTTGTATTCGGGAGGGATAGGATTTGCAGTTCAAAAAGGACTTAAGGTCCACAAACTTTGTTGCAGGTTTGTCCTAATTATTTGTAAAATTTGTAATCATTATAAATAAAATTTCCAATAAAAACAACAACAAAACCAACATTTTCTTTTATTCGAAGAGAATATACAACAAAAAACATTTTCTTTTATTTGAAGAGTATATACTCTAAATAAGAAAAATAAAAAATAATAACAACAACAACAACAACATTTTTTCTTTTATTTGAAGAGTATATACTAAAAAAAAAAAAAAAAAAAAAAATCTTCATTTTATTTTTTTTTTTGTAGATTATCAAGTACAAAAAAAAAAAAAAAATAAAAAAAAACAAATCAAAAACACAAAAGCAAAGCTAACGAACTTATTCTCGCTTCAAATACAATCGCGTGCACTACTCTCTAAAGCTCGAAACGACTTCCACTATTGAAGTTTGCGCCATTAATTCAAAATATACGTGTTGGTCTAACTACCTTGTGAAACATTCTTCCATATGTTCTACCTCTTTACAAAGCTACGATCTTCATCTAGGAAATCTGAAGTTAAAAAACCCATCTTGAAAAACTTAAGTTTTCACGCACATAAAACGTATGTTCAAACAACAGCACATGTCTCATTTTATGTGCTTTCTCTTTCCTATTGTGTGATAACACGAGGAGGCTTTTAGAGTTAACCAGCATTATTTCATTCCATTCAGTTTCGACACTGTTAGTTTCTTGGCATTTGCAACGTAACATGGTAAAGCTATGCGCAACTTAAATCAAACTTTTTCATAAAATAAATATTGAGTACAAATTTTCCGATCCAACGTCTATAAATGCTTAATTTAGAAAAAAGTTATGGCTATGTAAATGAATCATCTATCTTGGAAAGAATAGAGTGACAATGTGGTGACCAATTACGTAAAGCAAAAAAAAAATAATACATTTAAAGTTTTTTTATTGTAAATAATCGGTAATTAGCAACACTTCACAAACAAAATTAATGTAAATGTTTTTCTTTATTCCAATACAATTTCAAGGTCAATCATCCCATATACAAAATGATTGAAATTGTACAGGTATTCTAACCATAATCTTAAGGTATTCAAATGACAAATTAAATAAAACTTTCCGAATTCCAAAGTCACACCTAAAAATTTACCAACAACAAATCAAAAAAAATCCATAAATTAAAGCCTATGCTCACTGATTTAAAAGCTCATTTTTTGTGGATTTGAACTACTAACCATAAGGAACATCTCTACAAAAATTCAACATGTTTGACAATTTTTAACTTTGACAAATGATGATTGCAAAAACTAGACATTTTTTTACGGTTAGTTATTTTTTAAAAGTGGACAATAAATTTTATGTAACTTAGAGTATACCTCTAAATGAATTTTTTTTTTTAAAAAAAAAATCCCTTTTTTTTTTTCTTATTTTTGTGTGTCTCTTCAAATAAAAGTTTTTTTTTTTTTTTTTTTTTTTGAACATGTAAATGAAATAACATTTCAACTTTTAAAAAGATAATCCTAAGTGAACAACTTAGTAAAATATGAAAGACAAAACACTAAAATAAAACTTATAGTAAATCTTATTTCCAAATTTCCAATTCAACGGGGAATCGAAGGAAAGTCGCCATCCCTTATTCGATCTCAAATTAACTTCAAGACTATAAAATCAACTACACCGATGCACCAAGGACTGCAAGGAAATATCCTCGTTCAAACATTGCAATCTTCTCTCTCAAGATCACAACAAAGCTATACACGCTGCACCCTCGAGAGAATTCATTACCTTTAGTTATATTTACTTCAAGAATATTTTTTTTATCTTTAGTGGTGGTGTTATAAGAAAAGCGATGTACAACAACTTAAGAGATGATGGCATTGCAGTCTTGATTAATTATGACAGTTCAAGAATAAGGTGATCTGAGAGATGTTAGGCAATGATATTGGCAATTAGAAACAAACCGACATCCAATGCAAAGTTTAGCTTGATGTCTAATCCCAAGGATCCCGCCTAGGCCTAAGACCCTCCTGTGGCATTTGCAACGTAACATGGTAAAGCTATGCGAAACTTAAATCAAACTTTTTCATAAAATAAATATTGAGTACAAATTTTCCGATCCAACGTCTATAAATGCTTAATTTAGAAAAAAGTTATGGCTATGTAAATGAATCATCTATCTTGGAAAGAATAGAGTGACAATGCGGTGACCAATTACAGAAGCAAGGCACTGAGTAATACTCATAAATGTTTTATTGTAAATAATCGGTAATTAGCAACACCTCACAAACAAATTAATGTAAATGTTTTTCTTTATTCCAATACAATTTCAAGGTCAATCATCCCATATACAAAAGGATTGAAATTGTACAGGTATTCTAACCATAATCTTAAGGTATTCAAATGACAAATTAAATAAAACTTTCAAGAAGGGTTCCAAAGTCACACCTAAAAATTTACCAACAACAGAAAAAAAAATCCATAAATTAAAGCCTATGCTCACTGATTTAAAACCTCATTTTTTGTGGATTTGAACTACTAACCATAAGGAACATCTCTACAAAAATTCAACATGTTTGACAATTTTTAACTTTGACAAATGATGATTGCAAAAACTAGATTTTTTTACGGTTAGTTATTTTTTTTAAAAGTGGACAACAAATTTTATGTAACTTAGAGTATATACCTAAAATGAATTTTTAAAAAAAAAAAAAAAAAAAAAATCCGTTTTTTTTTTTTTCTTATTTTTGTGTGTTATACTCTTCGAATAAAAGTTTTTTTTTTTTTTTTTTTTTTTTTTTGTAAAAGAAATAACATTTCAACATTGAAAGATAATCCTAAGTGAACAACTTAGTAAAATATGAAAGACAAAACACTAAAATAAAACTTATAGTAAATCTTATTTCCAAATTTCCAATTCAACGGGAATCGAAGGAAAGTCGCCATCCCTTATTCGATCTCAAATTAACTCAGTACTATAAAATCAACTACACCGGATGTCTATTCCTCACGCACCAAGGACTGCAATATCCTCGTTCAAACATTGCCATCTTCTATCTCAAGATCACAACAAAGCTATACACGCTTGCACCTTCTTCGAGAAATTCATTACCTTCAGTTATATTTACTTCAATAATATTTTTGTTATCTTTAGTGGTGGTGTTATAAGAAAAGCTGATGTACAACAACTTAAGAGATGATGGCATTGCAGTCTTGATTAATTATGACAGTTCAAGAAATAAGGTGATCTGAGAGATGTTAGGCAATGATATTGGCAATTAGAAACAAACCGACATCCAATGCAAAGTTTAGCTTGATGTCTAATCCCAAGGATCCCGCCTAGGCCTAAGACCCTCCTGTGGCATTTGCAACGTAACATGGTAAAGCTATGCTCAACTTAAATCAAACTTTTTCATAAAATAAATATTGAGTACAAATTTTCCGATCCAACGTCTATAAATGCTTAATTTAGAAAAAAGTTATGGCTATGTAAATGAATCATCTATCTTGGAAAGAATAGAGTGACAATGCGGTGACCAATTACAGAAGCAAGGCACTGAGTAATACTCATAAATGTTTTATTGTAAATAATCGGTAATTAGCAACACCTCACAAACAAATTAATGTAAATGTTTTTCTTTATTCCAATACAATTTCAAGGTCAATCATCCCATATACAAAAGGATTGAAATTGTACAGGTATTCTAACCATAATCTTAAGGTATTCAAATGACAAATTAAATAAAACTTTCAAGAAGGGTTCCAAAGTCACACCTAAAAATTTACCAACAACAGTGAAAAAAAATCCATAAATTAAAGCCTATGCTCACTGATTTAAAACCTCATTTTTTGTGGATTTGAACTACTAACCATAAGGAACATCTCTACAAAAATTCAACATGTTTGACAATTTTTAACTTTGACAAATGATGATTGCAAAAACTAGACATTTTTTTACGGTTAGTTATTTTTTAAAAGTGGACAACAAATTTTATGTAACTTAGAGTATACCTCTAAATGAATTTTTAAAAAAAAAAAAAAATCCCTTTTTTTTTTTTTTTTTATGTGTTTATAAAAATCAATAAAAGTTTTTTTTTTTTTTTTTTTTTTGAGAACATGTAAAAGAAATAACATTTCAACATTGAAAGATAATCCTAAGTGAACAACTTAGTAAAATATGAAAGACAAAACACTAAAATAAAACTTATAGTAAATCTTATTTCCAAATTTCCAATTCAACGGGAATCGAAGGAAAGTCGCCATCCCTTATTCGATCTCAAATTAACTCAATACTATAAAATCAACTACACCGGATGTCTATTCCTCACGCACCAAGGACTGCAATATCCTCGTTCAAACATTGCCATCTTCTATCTCAAGATCACAACAAAGCTATACACGTTGCACCTTCGGGAGAATTCATTACCTTCAGTTATATTTACTTCAATAATATTTTTGTTATCTTTAGTGGTGGTGTTATAAGAAAAGCTGATGTACAACAACTTAAGAGATGATGGCATTGCAGTCTTGATTAATTATGACAGTTCAAGAAATAAGGTGATCTGAGAGATGTTAGGCAATGATATTGGCAATTAGAAACAAACCGACATCCAATGCAAAGTTTAGCTTGATGTCTAATCCCAAGGATCCCGCCTAGGCCTAAGACCTCCCTGTGGCATTTGCAACGTAACATGGTAAAGCTATGCTCAACTTAAATCAAACTTTTTCATAAAATAAATATTGAGTACAAATTTTCCTATCCAACGTCTATAAATGCTTAATTAAGAAAAAAAAATTATGGCTATGTAAATGAATCATCTATCTTGGAAAGAATAGACTGACAATGCGGTGACCAATTACGAAGCAAGGCAATTGAGTAATACTCATAAATGTTTTATTGTAAATAATCGGTAATTAGCAACACCTCACAAACAAATTAATGTAAATGTTTTTCTTTATTCCAATACAATTTCAAGGTCAATCATCCCATATACAAAAGGATTGAAATTGTACAGGTATTCTAACCATAATCTTAAGGTATTCAAATGACAAATTAAATAAAACTTTCAAGAAGGGTTCCAAAGTCACACCTAAAAATTTACCAACAACAGTGAAAAAAAATCCATAAATTAAAGCCTATGCTCACTGATTTAAAACCTCATTTTTTGTGGATTTGAACTACTAACCATAAGGAACATCTCTACAAAAATTCAACATGTTTGACAATTTTTAACTTTGACAAATGATGATTGCAAAAACTAGACATTTTTTTTACGGTTAGTTATTTTTTAAAAGTGGACAACAAATTTTATGTAACTTAGAGTATACCTCTAAATGAATTTTTAAAAAAAAAAAAAAAAAAAAATTTTTTTTTTTCTTATTTTTGTGTGTTATACTCTTCAAATAAAAGTTTTTTTTTTTTTTTTTTTACATGTAAAAAAAATAACATTTCAACATTGAAAGATAATCCTAAGTGAACAACTTAGTAAAATATGAAAGACAAAACACTAAAATAAAACTTATAGTAAATCTTATTTCCAAATTTCCAATTCAACGGGAATCGAAGGAAAGTCGCCATCCCTTATTCGATCTCAAATTAACTCAGTACTATAAAATCAACTACACCGGATGTCTATTCCTCACGCACCAAGGACTGCAATATCCTCGTTCAAACATTGCCATCTTCCCTCTCAAGATCACAACAAAGCTATACACGTTGCACCTTCGAGAATTCATTACCTTCAGTTATATTTACTTCAAGAATATTTTTGTTATCTTTAGTGGTGGTGTTATAAGAGAAGCTGATGTACAACAACTTAAAAGATGCTGGCATTGCAGTCTTGATTAATTATGACAGTTCAAGAAATAAGGTGATCTGAGATATGTTAGGCAATGATATTGGCAATTAGAAACAAACCGACATCCAATGCAAAGTTTAGCTTGATGTCTAATCCCAAGGATCCCGCCTAGGCCTAAGACCCTCCTGTGGCATTTGCAACGTAACATGGTAAAGCTATGCGCAACTTAAATCAAACTTTTTCATAAAATAAATATTGAGTACAAATTTTCCGATCCAACGTCTATAAATGCTTAATTTAGAAAAAAAGTTATGGCTATGTAAATGAATCATCTATCTTGGAAAGAATAGAGTGACAATGCGGTGACCAATTACAGAAGCAAGGCACTGAGTAATACTCATAAATGTTTTATTGTAAATAATCGGTAATTAGCAACACCTCACAAACAAATTAATGTAAATGTTTTTCTTTATTCCAATACAATTTCAAGGTCAATCATCCCATATACAAAAGGATTGAAATTGTACAGGTATTCTAACCATAATCTTAAGGTATTCAAATGACAAATTAAATAAAACTTTCAAGAAGGGTTCCAAAGTCACACCTAAAAATTTACCAACAACAATAAAAAAAAAAATCCATAAATTAAAGCCTATGCTCACTGATTTAAAACCTCATTTTTTGTGGATTTGAACTACTAACCATAAGGAACATCTCTACAAAAATTCAACATGTTTGACAATTTTTAACTTTGACAAATGATGATTGCAAAAACTAGACATTTTTTTACGGTTAGTTATTTTTTAAAAGTGGACAACAAATTTTATGTAACTTAGAGTATACCTCTAAATGAATTTTTCCAAAAAAAAAAAAAAAAAAATTTTTTTTTTTTTTTTTTTTTTTTTTTTTTTATACTTTTTTTTTTTTTTTTTTTTTTTTTTTTGAGAACATGTAAAAGAAATAACATTTCAACATTGAAAGATAATCCTAAGTGAACAACTTAGTAAAATATGAAAGACAAAACACTAAAATAAAACTTATAGTAAATCTTATTTCCAAATTTCCAATTCAACGGGAATCGAAGGAAAGTCGCCATCCCTTATTCGATCTCAAATTAACTCAGTACTATAAAATCAACTACACCGGATGTCTATTCCTCACGCACCAAGGACTGCAATATCCTCGTTCAAACATTGCCATCTTCTCTCTCAAGATCACAACAAAGCTATACACGTTGCACCTTCGAGAGAATTCATTACCTTCAGTTATATTTACTTCAAGAATATTTTTTTATTATCTTTAGTGGTGGTGTTATAAGAAAAGCTGATGTACAACAACTTAAGAGATGATGGCATTGCAGTCTTGATTAATTATGACAGTTCAAGAAATAAGGTGATCTGAGAGATGTTAGGCAATGATATTGGCAATTAGAAACAAACCGACATCCAATGCAAAGTTTAGCTTGATGTCTAATCCCAAGGATCCCGCCTAGGCCTAAGACCCTCCTGTGGCATTTGCAACGTAACATGGTAAAGCTATGCTAAACTTAAATCAAACTTTTTCATAAAATAAATATTGAGTACAAATTTTCCGATCCAACGTCTATAAATGCTTAATTTAGAAAAAAGTTATGGCTATGTAAATGAATCATCTATCTTGGAAAGAATAGAGTGACAATGCGGTGACCAATTACAGAAGCAAGGCACTGAGTAATACTCATAAATGTTTTATTGTAAATAATCGGTAATTAGCAACACCTCACAAACAAATTAATGTAAATGTTTTTCTTTATTCCAATACAATTTCAAGGTCAATCATCCCATATACAAAAAGATTGAAATTGTACAGGTATTCTAACCATAATCTTAAGGTATTCAAATGACAAATTAAATAAAACTTTCAAGAAGGGGTTCCAAAGTCACACCTAAAAATTTACCAACAACAAAAAAAAAAATCCATAAATTAAAGCCTATGCTCACTGATTTAAAACCTCATTTTTTTTGTGGATTTGAACTACTAACCATAAGGAACATCTCTACAAAAATTCAACATGTTTGACAATTTTTAACTTTGACAAATGATGATTGCAAAAACTAGACATTTTTGACCGTTAGTTATTTTTTTTAAAGTGGACAACAAATTTTATGTAACTTAGAGTATATCTCTAAATGAATTTTTTTTTTTAAAAAAAAAAAAAAAAAAAAAAAAAAATTTTTTTTTTTTTTTATTATTTTGTTGTTATACTCTTCAATAATAAAAAAATTTTTTTTTTTTTTTTTTTGAACATGTAAAAGAAATAACATTTCAACATTGAAAGATAATCCTAAGTGAACAACTTAGTAAAATATGAAAGACAAAACACTAAAATAAAACTTATAGTAAATCTTATTTCCAAATTTCCAATTCAACGGGAATCGAAGGAAAGTCGCCATCCCTTATTCGATCTCAAATTAACTCAGTACTATAAAATCAACTACACCGGATGTCTATTCCTCACGCACCAAGGACTGCAATATCCTCGTTCAAACATTGCCATCTTCTCTCTCAAGATCACAACAAAGCTATACACGTTGCACCTTCGGGAGAATTCATTACCTTCAGTTATATTTACTTCAAGAATATTTTTGTTATCTTTAGTGGTGGTGTTATAAGAAAAGCTGATGTACAACAACTTAAGAGATGATGGCATTGCAGTCTTGATTAATTATGACAGTTCAAGAAATAAGGTGATCTGAGAGATGTTAGGCAATGATATTGGCAATTAGAAACAAACCGACATCCAATGCAAAGTTTAGCTTGATGTCTAATCCCAAGGATCCCGCCTAGGCCTAAGACCCTCCTGTGGCATTTGCAACGTAACATGGTAAAGCTATGCTAAACTTAAATCAAACTTTTTCATAAAATAAATATTGAGTACAAATTTTCCGATCCAACGTCTATAAATGCTTAATTTAGAAAAAAAGTTATGGCTATGTAAATGAATCATCTATCTTGGAAAGAATAGAGTGACAATGCGGTGACCAATTACGAAGCAAGGCAATGAGTAATACTCATAAATGTTTTATTGTAAATAATCGGTAATTAGCAACACCTCACAAACAAATTAATGTAAATGTTTTTCTTTATTCCAATACAATTTCAAGGTCAATCATCCCATATACAAAAGGATTGAAATTGTACAGGTATTCTAACCATAATCTTAAGGTATTCAAATGACAAATTAAATAAAACTTTCAAGAAGGGTTCCAAAGTCACACCTAAAAATTTACCAACAACAAAGAAAAAAAAAATCCATAAATTAAAGCCTATGCTCACTGATTTAAAACCTCATTTTTGTGGATTTGAACTACTAACCATAAGGAACATCTCTACAAAAATTCAACATGTTTGACAATTTTTAACTTTGACAAATGATGATTGCAAAAAACTAGACATTTTTTTATGTTAGTTATTTTTTTTAAAGTGGACAACAAATTTTATGTAACTTAGAGTATACCTCTAAATGAATTTTTTTTTTCCGTTTTTTTTTTTTTTTTTTTTTTGTGTTATACTCTTCAATAAAAAATTTTTTTTTTTTTTTTTTTTTTTTTTTTTTGAGAACATGTAAAAGAAATAACATTTCAACATTGAAAGATAATCCTAAGTGAACAACTTAGTAAAATATGAAAGACAAAACACTAAAATAAAACTTATAGTAAATCTTATTTCCAAATTTCCAATTCAACGGAATCGAAGGAAAGTCGCCATCCCTTATTCGATCTCAAATTAACTCAAGATTACTATAAAATCAACTACACCGGATGTCTATTCCTCACGCACCAGGACTGCAATATCCCTCGTTCAAACATTGCCATCTTCTCTCTCAAGATCACAACAAAGCTATACACGTTGCACCTTCGAGAGAATTCATTACCTTCAGTTATATTTACTTCAAGAATATTTTTGTTATCTTTAGTGGTGGTGTTATAAGAAAAGCTGATGTACAACAACTTAAGAGATGATGGCATTGCAGTCTTGATTAATTATGACAGTTCAAGAAATAAGGTGATCTGAGAGATGTTAGGCAATGATATTGGCAATTAGAAACAAACCGACATCCAATGCAAAGTTTAGCTTGATGTCTAATCCCAAGGATCCCGCCTAGGCCTAAGACCCTCCTGTGGCATTTGCAACGTAACATGGTAAAGCTATGCTCAACTTAAATCAAACTTTTTCATAAAATAAATATTGAGTACAAATTTTCCGATCCAACGTCTATAAATGCTTAATTTAGAAAAAAAGTTATGGCTATGTAAATGAATCATCTATCTTGGAAAAAGATAGAGTGACAATCGCGGTGACCAATTACAAAAGCAAGGCACTGAAGTAATACTCATAAATGTTTTATTGTAAATAATCGGTAATTAGCAACACCTCACAAACAAATTAATGTAAATGTTTTTCTTTATTCCAATACAATTTCAAGGTCAATCATCCCATATACAAAAGGATTGAAATTGTACAGGTATTCTAACCATAATCTTAAGGTATTCAAATGACAAATTAAATAAAACTTTCAAGAAGGGTTCCAAAGTCACACCTAAAAATTTACCAACAACAGTGAAAAAAAATCCATAAATTAAAGCCTATGCTCACTGATTTAAAACCTCATTTTTTGTGGATTTGAACTACTAACCATAAGGAACATCTCTACAAAAATTCAACATGTTTGACAATTTTTAACTTTGACAAATGATGATTGCAAAAACTAGACATTTTTTTACGGTTAGTTATTTTTTAAAAGTGGACAACAAATTTTATGTAAGTTAGAGTATATCTCTAAATGAATTTCAAAAAAAAAAAAAAAAAAAAAAAAAAAAAAAAAATTTTTTTTTTTTTTTTTGTGTGTTATACTCTTCGAATAAAAGTTTTTTTTTTTTTTTTTTTTTTTTGAACATGTAAAAAAGAAATAACATTTCAACATTGAAAGATAATCCTAAGTGAACAACTTAGTAAAATATGAAAGACAAAACACTAAAATAAAACTTATAGTAAATCTTATTTCCAAATTTCCAATTCAACGGAATCGAAGGAAAGTCGCCATCCCTTATTCGATCTCAAATTAACTCAGTACTATAAAATCAACTACACCGGATGTCTATTCCTCACGCACCAAGGACTGCAATATCCTCGTTCAAACATTGCCATCTTCTCTCTCAAGATCACAACAAAGCTATACACGTTGCACCTTCGAGAGAATTCATTACCTTCAGTTATATTTACTTCAAGAATATTTTTGTTATCTTTAGTGGTGGTGTTATAAGAAAAGCTGATGTACAACAACTTAAGAGATGATGGCATTGCAGTCTTGATTAATTATGACAGTTCAAGAAATAAGGTGATCTGAGAGATGTTAGGCAATGATATTGGCAATTAGAAACAAACCGACATCCAATGCAAAGTTTAGCTTGATGTCTAATCCCAAGGATCCCGCCTAGGCCTAAGACCCTCCTGTGGCATTTGCAACGTAACATGGTAAAGCTATGCGCAACTTAAATCAAACTTTTTCATAAAATAAATATTGAGTACAAATTTTCCGATCCAACGTCTATAAATGCTTAATTTAGAAAAAAGTTATGGCTATGTAAATGAATCATCTATCTTGGAAAGAATAGACTGACAATGCGGTGACCAATTACAGAAGCAAGGCACTGAGTAATACTCATAAATGTTTTATTGTAAATAATCGGTAATTAGCAACACCTCACAAACAAATTAATGTAAATGTTTTTCTTTATTCCAATACAATTTCAAGGTCAATCATCCCATATACAAAAGGATTGAAATTGTACAGGTATTCTAACCATAATCTTAAGGTATTCAAATGACAAATTAAATAAAACTTTCAAGAAGGGTTCCAAAGTCACACCTAAAAATTTACCAACAACAATAAAAAAAAAAAATCCATAAATTAAAGCCTATGCTCACTGATTTAAAACCTCATTTTTTGTGGATTTGAACTACTAACCATAAGGAACATCTCTACAAAAATTCAACATGTTTGACAATTTTTAACTTTGACAAATGATGATTGCAAAAACTAGACATTTTTTTACGGTTAGTTATTTTTTTTTAAAAGTGGACAACAAATTTTATGTAACTTAGAGTATACCTCTAAATGAATTTTTAAAAAAAAAAAAAAAAAAAAAAAAAAAAATTTTTTTTTTTTTTTTTTTTTTTTTTTTTTTTTTTTTTTTTTTTTTTTTTGAACATGTAAAAGAAATAACATTTCAACATTGAAAGATAATCCTAAGTGAACAACTTAGTAAAATATGAAAGACAAAACACTAAAATAAAACTTATAGTAAATCTTATTTCCAAATTTCCAATTCAACGGGAATCGAAGGAAAGTCGCCATCCCTTATTCGATCTCAAATTAACTCATTACTATAAAATCAACCACACCGGATGTCTATTCCTCACGCACCAAGGACTGCAATATCCTCGTTCAAACATTGCCATCTTCTCTCTCAAGATCACAACAAAGCTATACACGTTGCACCTTCGAGAGAATTCATTACCTTCAGTTATATTTACTTCAAGAATATTTTTGTTATCTTTAGTGGTGGTGTTATAAGAAAAGCTGATGTACAACAACTTAAGAGATGATGGCATTGCAGTCTTGATTAATTATGACAGTTCAAGAAATAAGGTGATCTGAGAGATGTTAGGCAATGATATTGGCAATTAGAAACAAACCGACATCCAATGCAAAGTTTAGCTTGATGTCTAATCCCAAGGATCCCGCCTAGGCCTAAGACCCTCCTGTGGCATTTGCAACGTAACATGGTAAAGCTATGCGCAACTTAAATCAAACTTTTTCATAAAATAAATATTGAGTACAAATTTTCCGATCCAACGTCTATAAATGCTTAATTTAGAAAAAAGTTATGGCTATGTAAATGAATCATCTATCTTGGAAAGAATAGAGTGACAATGCGGTGACCAATTACAGAAGCAAGGCACTGAGTAATACTCATAAATGTTTTATTGTAAATAATCGGTAATTAGCAACACCTCACAAACAAATTAATGTAAATGTTTTTCTTTATTCCAATACAATTTCAAGGTCAATCATCCCATATACAAAAGGATTGAAATTGTACAGGTATTCTAACCATAATCTTAAGGTATTCAAATGACAAATTAAATAAAACTTTCAAGAAGGGTTCCAAAGTCACACCTAAAATTTACCAACAACATGAAAAAAAAATCCATAAATTAAAGCCTATGCTCACTGATTTAAAACCTCATTTTTGTGGATTTGAACTACTAACCATAAGGAACATCTCTACAAAAATTCAACATGTTTGACAATTTTTAACTTTGACAAATGATGATTGCAAAAACTAGACATTTTTTTACGGTTTAGTTATTTTTAAAAGTGGACAACAAATTTTATGTAACTTAGAGTATATCTCTAAATGAATTTTTTTTTTTTTTTTTTTTTTTTTTTTTTTTTTTTTTTTTTTGTTATATACTCTTGAATAAAAGTTTTTTTTTTTTTTTTTTTTTTTTTTTTTTTTTTAACATGTAAAAGAAATAACATTTCAACATTGAAAGATAATCCTAAGTGAACAACTTAGTAAAATATGAAAGACAAAACACTAAAATAAAACTTATAGTAAATCTTATTTCCAAATTTCCAATTCAACGGGAATCGAAGGAAAAATTCGCCATCCCTTTATTCGATCTCAAATTAACTTCGGTTACTATAAAATCAACTACACGGATGTCTATTCCTCCTCACGCACCAAGGACTGCAATATCCTCGTTCAAACATTGCCATCTTCTCTCTCAAGATCACAACAAAGCTATACACGTTGCACCTTCGAGAGAATTCATTACCTTCAGTTATATTTACTTCAAGAATATTTTTGTTATCTTTAGTGGTGGTGTTATAAGAAAAGCTGATGTACAACAACTTAAGAGATGATGGCATTGCAGTCTTGATTAATTATGACAGTTCAAGAAATAAGGTGATCTGAGAGATGTTAGGCAATGATATTGGCAATTAGAAACAAACCGACATCCAATGCAAAGTTTAGCTTGATGTCTAATCCCAAGGATCCCGCCTAGGCCTAAGACCCTCCTGTGGCATTTGCAGCGTAACATGGTAAAGCTATGCGCAACTTAAATTAAACTTTTTCATAAAATAAATATTGAGTACAAATTTTTCGATCCAGCGTCTATAAATGCTGAATTTAGAAAAAAGTTATGGCTATGTAAATGAATCATCTATCTTGGAAAGAATAGAGTGACAATCACGGTGACCAATTACGAAGCAAGGCAATCGAGTAAATACTCATAAATGTTTTATTGTAAATAATCGGTAATTAGCAACACCTCACAAACAAATTAATGTAAATGTTTTTCTTTATTCCAATACAATTTCAAGGTCAATCATCCCATATACAAAAGGATTGAAATTGTACGGTATTCTAACCATAATCTTAAGGTATTCAAATGACAAATTAAATAAAACTTTCAAGAAGGTTCCCAAAGTCACACCTAAAATTTACCAACAACAAAGTGAAAAAAAAATCCATAAATTAAAGCCTATGCTCACTGATTTAAAACCTCATTTTTTTGTGGATTTGAACTACTAACCATAAGGAACATCTCTACAAAAATTCAACATGTTTGACAATTTTTAACTTTGACAAATGATGATTGCAAAAACTAGACATTTTTTCACGGTTAGTTATTTTTTTAAAAGTGGACAACAAATTTTATGTAACTTAGAGTATACCTCTAAATGAATTTTTTTTTTTTTAAAAAAAAAAAAAAAAATTTTTTTTTTTTTTTTTGTTTGTGTTATACTCTTGAATAAAAAAAAATTTTTTTTTTTTTTTTGAGAACATGTAAAAGAAATAACATTTCAACATTGAAAGATAATCCTAAGTGAACAACTTAGTAAAATATGAAAGACAAAACACTAAAATAAAACTTATAGTAAATCTTATTTCCAAATTTCCAATTCAACTGAATCGAAGGAAAGTCGCCATCCCTTATTCGATCTCAAATTAACTTCGATTACTATAAAATCAACTACACCGATGTCTATTCCTCCTCGCACCAAGGACTGCAATATCCTCGTTCAAACATTGCCATCTTCTCTCTCAAGATCACAACAAAGCTATACACGTTGCACCTTCCGAGAGAGAATTCATTACCTTCAGTTATATTTACTTCAAGAATATTTTTGTTATCTTTAGTGGTGGTGTTATAAGAAAAGCTGATGTACAACAACTTAAAGAGATGATGGCATTGCAGTCTTGATTAATTATGACAGTTCAAGAAATAAGGTGATCGAGAGATGTTAGGCAATGATATTGGCAATTAGAAACAAACCGACATCCAATGCAAAGTTTAGCTTGATGTCTAATCCCAAGGATCCCGCCTAGGGCCTAAGACCCTCCTGTGGCATTTTGCAGCGTAACATGGTAAAGCTATCTTAAACTTAAATCAAACTTTTTCATAAAATAAATATTGAGTACAAATTTTCCGATCCAACGTCTATAAATGCTTAATTTAGAAAAAAGTTATGGCTATGTAAATGAATCATCTATCTTGGAAAGAATAGAATAGTGACAATCACGGTGACCAATTACGAAGCAAGGCAATCGAGTAATACTCATAAATGTTTTATTGTAAATAATCGGTAATTAGCAACACCTCACAAACAAATTAATGTAAATGTTTTTCTTTATTCCAATACAATTTCAAGGTCAATCATCCCATATACAAAAGGATTGAAATTGTATGCGGGTATTCTAACCATAATCTTAAGGTATTCAAATGACAAATTAAATAAAACTTTCAAGAAGGGTTCCAAAGTCACACCTAAAAGTTTACCAACAACAGTGAAAAAAAAATCCATAAATTAAAGCCTATGCTCACTGATTTAAAACCTCATTTTTTGTGGATTTGAACAACTAACCATAAGGAACATCTCTACAAAAATTCAACATGTTTGACAATTTTTAACTTTGACAAATGATGATTGCAAAAACTAGACATTTTTTTTTTCCGTTAGTTATTTTTTTCAAAGTGGACAACAAATTTTATCTAAGTTAGAGTATATCTCTAAAAATGAATTTTTTTTTTTTTTTTTTTTTTTTTTTTTTTTTGTATTTATACTCTTCAAATAAAAAATTTTTTTTTTTTTTTTTTTTTTTTGTAAAAGAAATAAGATTTCAACATTGAAAGATAATCCTAAGTGAACAACTTAGTAAAATATGAAAGACAAAACACTAAAATAAAACTTATAGTAAAACTTATTTTCAAATTTCCAATTCAACGGGAATCGAAGGAAAGTCACCATCCCTTATTCGATCTCAAATTAACTCAGTACTATAAAATCAACTACACCGATGTCTATTCCTCACGCACCAAGGACTGCAATATCCTCGTTCAAACATTGCCATCTTCTCTCTCAAGATCACAACAAAGCTATACACGTTGCACCTTCGAGAGAATTCATTACCTTCAGTTATATTTACTTCAAGAATATTTTTGTTATCTTTAGTGGTGGTGTTATAAGAAAAGTTGATGTACAACAACTTAAAAGATGCTGGCATTGCAGTCTTGATTAATTATGACAGTTCAAGAAATAAGGTGATCTGAGAGATGTTAGGCAATGATATTGGCAATTAGAAACAAACCGACATGCAATGCAAAGTTTAGCTTGATGTCTAATCCCAAGGATCCCGCCTAGGCCTAAGACCCTCCTGTGGCATTTGCAACGTAACATGGTAAAGCTTATGTTCAACTTAAATTAAACTTTTTCATAAAATAAATATTGAGTACAAATTTTCCGATCCAACGTCTATAAATGCTTAATTTAGAAAAAAGTTATGGCTATGTAAATGAATCATCTATCTTGGAAAGAATAGACTGACAATGCGGTGACCAATTACAGAAGCAAGGCACTGAGTAATACTCATAAATGTTTTATTGTAAATAATCGGTAATTAGCAACACCTCACAAACAAATTAATGTAAATGTTTTTCTTTATTCCAATACAATTTCAAGGTCAATCATCCCATATACAAAAGGATTGAAATTGTACAGGTATTCTAACCATAATCTTAAGGTATTCAAATGACAAATTAAATAAAACTTTCAAGAGGGGTTCCAAAGTCACACCTAAAAATTTACCAACAACAGTGAAAAAAAATCCATAAATTAAAGCCTATGCTCACTGATTTAAAACCTCATTTTTTGTGGATTTGAACTACTAACCATAAGGAACATCTCTACAAAAATTCAACATGTTTGACAATTTTTAACTTTGACAAATGATGATTGCAAAAACTAGACATTTTTTGACGGTTAGTTATTTTTTAAAAGTGGACAACAAATTTTATCTAAAAAGTTATTTCTTTATATCTCATCTAAATGAAAAAAAAAAAAATTTTTTTTTTTTTTTTTTTTTACTCCTCTTTTTTTTTTTATTTTTGTGTTATAAAAAAAAATTTTTTTTTTTTTTTTTTTTTGAGAACATGTAAAAGAAATAACATTTCAACATTGAAAGATAATCCTAAGTGAACAACTTAGTAAAATATGAAAGACAAAACACTAAAATAAAACTTATAATAAATCTTATTTCCAAATTTTCAATTCAACGGAATCGAAGGAAAGTCGCCATCCCTTATTCGATCTCAAATTAACTCAGTACTATAAAATCAACTACACCGGATGTCTATTCCTCACGCACCAAAGACTGCAATATCCTCGTTCAAACATTGTCATCTTCCCTCTCAAGATCACAACAAAGCTATACACGTTGCACCTTCGAGAGAATCCATTCCCTTCAGTTATATTTACTTCAAGAATCTTTTTGTTATCTTTAGTGGTGGTGTTATAAGAGAAGCTGATGTACAAAAACTTAAAAGATGCTGGCATTGTAGTCTCGATTAATTATGACAGTTCAAGAAATAAGGTGATCTGAGATATGTTAGGCAATGATACCGGCAATTAGAAACAAACCGACACCCGTTACAAAGTTTAGCTTTATGTCTAATCCCAAGGATCCCGCTTAGGCCTAAGACCCTCCTGTGGCATTTGCAACGTAACATGGTAAAGTTATGCTCAACTTAAATCAAGCTTTTTCATAAAATAAATATTGAGTACAAATTTTCCGATGCAACGTCTAGAAATGCTTAATTTAGAAAAAAGTTTTGACTGTGTAAATGAATCATCTATCTTGGAAAGAATAGGTGACAATCGCGTGACCAATTCACTAGCAAGGCAGGCCGAAATACTCATAAATGTTTTATTGTAAATAATCGGTAATTAGCAACACCTCACAAACAAATTAATGTAAATGTTTTTCTTTATTCCAATACAATTTCAAGGTCAATCATCCCATATACAAAAGGATTGAAATTGTACAGGTATTCTAACCATAATCTTAAGGTATTCAAATGACAAATTAAATAAAACTTTCAAGAGGGGTTCCAAAGTCACACCTAAAAATTTGCCAACAACAGTGAAAAAAAATCCAAAATTTAAAGCCTATGCTCACTGATTTAAAACCTCATTTTTTGTGGATTTGAACTACTAATCATAAGGAATATCTCTACAAAAATTCAAATGTTTGACAATTTTTAACTTTGAAAAATGATGATTGCAAAAACTAGACATTTTTGACCGTTAGATATTTTTCAAAAGTGGACAACAAATTTTATCTAAGTTAGAGTATATCTCTAAATGAATTTTTTTTTTTTTTTTTTTTTTTTTTTTTTTTTTTTTTTTGTATATTATATTCTTCAAATAAAAAAAAATTATTATTATTTTTTTTTTTTTGAGAACATGTAAAAGAAATAAGATTTTAACATTGAAAGATAGTCCTAAGTGAACAACTTAGTCAAATATAAAAGACAAAACACTAAAATAAAACTTACAGTAAAACTTATTTTCAAATTTTCAATTCAACGGGAACCGAAGGAAATTAACCATCCCTAATTCGATCTCAAATTAACTCAGTACTACAAAATCAACTACACCGGATTTCTATTCCTCACGCACCTAGGACTGCAATATCCTCGTTCAAACATTGTCATCTTCTCTCTCAAGATCACAACAAACCTATACACGTTGCACCTTCGAGAGAATCCATTCCCTTCAGTTATATTTACTTCAAGAATCTTTTTGTTATCTTTAGTGGTGGTGTTATAAGAGAATCTGATGTACAACAACTTAAGAGATGTTGGCATTGCAGTCTTGATTAATTATGACAGTTCAAGAAATAAGGTGATCTGAGAGATGTTAGGCAATGATATTGGCAATTAACAACAACATTTTATTTTATTTGAAGAGTATATACTACAAAAAAAAACTAAAAAAAAAAACATCATCATTTTCTTTTTTTCGTAGATTATCCACTAGAAAAACAAAAAAATAATAATTAAAATAAAATCCTATAAAAATAAGACAAATCAAAAACTCACAAAAGCAAAGCTAACTGAACTTATTCTGCTCAAACACAGTCGCATGCACTACTATAAAACTTACAAACAACTTCCACTATTGAAGTTTGCGCCATCAATACAAAATATACATGTTGGTCTAACTACCTCGTGAAACATTCTTACATATGTTCTACCTCATTACAAATTCACGATCTTTATCTCGGAAATCTGAAGTTAAAAAACCCATCTTGAAAAAATTAAGTTTTCACGCACATACCACGTAAAAGTGTTCAGACAAAAGCACATGTCTCAATTTCTGTGCTTTCTCTTTCCTATTGTGTGATAACACGAGGAGGCTTTTTTAGAGTTAACCAAAGATTGTTTCATTCCGTTCGGTTTAACAACCTGTTTTTTAGCACAACAATCTGTTAAGCTCCTTAAGTGATTGCAGATAGTTATGGACTACAACCTAAAGATAGCTGGTTCTAACATGTTTGTATTTAGGAGGATAGGATTTGCATTTCATAAAGGACTTGCGTCACTTTGTTTCAAAATCCTAATTATTTGTAAAGCTTCTTATCATTATAAATAAAATTTCAACTTAAAACAACAACAAAACCAACATTTTTTTTATTGAAGAATATACACAAAAACAAAAAAAAAAAAAAAAAAAAAAACAAAACAAAATCTTTTTATTTTGAAGAGTATATACTATAAAAAAAAAATAAAAAAAATAACAACAAAAACAACATTTTCTTTTATTCGAAGAGTATACACTACAAAAAAAAAACCAACTACAACATCATCATTTTCTTTTTTTCGTAGATTATCCACTACAAAAACAAAAAATAAAAACAATAAAAATAAAACCCTAAAAAAATAAGACAAATAAAAAACTCACAAAAGCAAAGCTAACTGAACTTATTCTGCTCAAATACAGTCGCGTGCACTACTCTAAAAGCTCCAAACAACTTCCACTATTGAAGTTTGCGCCATCAATTCAAAATATACATGTTGGTCTAACTACCTTGTGAAACATTCTTCCTTATGTTCTACCTCATTACAAAGCCACAATCTTCATCTAGGAAATCTGAAGTTAAAAAACCCATCTTGAAAAATTAAGTTTTCACGCACATACCACGTAAGAGTGTTCAAACAAAAGCACATGTCTTAATTTATATGCTTTCTCTTTCCTATTGTGTGATAACACGAGGAGGCTTTTAGAGTTAACCAAAGATTGTTTCATTCGTTCGGTTTTCGACCTTTGTTGGTTTCTTGGCATAACAATCTGTTAAGCACCTTAAGTGATTGCAGATAGTTATGGACTACAACCTAATGACAGTTGGTTCTAATGAGTTTGTATTCAGGAGGATAGGATTTGCAGTTCAGAAAGGACTTGCGTCACAGCTTGTTGCACGCTTGTCCTAATTATTTGTAAAATTTGTAATCATAATAAATAAAATTTCCACTAAAAAACAAAAACAAAACCAACATTTTCTTTTATTCGAAGAGAATATACAACAAAAAAAACATTTTCTTTTATTTGAAGAGTATATAATATAAATAATAAAAAAAAAATAACAACA